>NC_081359.1:98216431-98516431 GCF_030684315.1 Stegostoma tigrinum
CATAGTAATGTTACTGCATTTCAGAAAGCATTTTGTTGCCTGCAAAGTGCTTTGACTGTCTGGTAGTAAAAAGCTCTGTCTAACTGCAGGTCAAACAATTTTTTTTCTACTGAGTTCGCTGTCTTGGGCTAGAGTCACTCATTATTTCTTTGGAAATTCTGTAATTTTGGGACTTGATGCCTCTAAATGCTGTCTGTTTTGATCTGATGAGATACTTCATGAATTTTATTTTACTGATGATCTAATTTGCTAATATTGTGGAGAGGAATAGATTGAACAGGCTGCCATTGTGAGGCTTAGAATTGAGATGTGTAATAGTGAGACTTGGTTGTATTTTGATGGATGAGATTAATTGAGTTTAATTTCTACAGTAATAATTCAGCTGTGGAAATGAAAACATTATAGGCCAACAAGTTTTTGTTTTTTTTACAACTTTGATAAAATACTTGGTAGCATGTTTCCACTCAATAAAACTTAATGTTAGAATTTCCTTTTCACAGCAGAATTATTATAATAGAAGTTTAGTTTCTTGAAAGTTTTTCTAGTAATTGACCCCAAATTCTATTTTGTAGATTCCAGTTCAAAAGTAGCAGTTAGAAAAATCTAATAGTTAGAACCCTGCTGATGGTTGATACAATTGGTTGGTCTGAATGCATACCTCTTCCTGGAAAAAGATCAAATTGTTGTGCTTTGAAAAAAGCCAACATCCTAGAACTACCCATAAATCAAGTCTAATCAGAGTTAAACTTTTGACTCTGGTCTTTTTTGCTCGTTGGGAAATGTTTGACTATATATTTATATGTAATCGCAGGTCAGCATTGCCTGCCCTGAAAGAATGGAGCCAATTACAAAAGTGTCTCACATTCCACCAAGCCGATGGTCATTAGTCTGCAGCCTCTGCAAATTGAAGACTGGTGCCTGCATTCAGGTATGTCTCTCCTGCAAGACTCTGGTTAAGGGCTTGATAAATGGTTGAGTTGTATTCCTTCTCTACAGGAAGTCGTTAATGGTCCTCTCTACACTTTTCATATGTATGTATTCAACTGCTGTGCCACTGACTCTGGCAACGAATGATGTGTTGTCTAAGCTGAATTTTCAGAAATGAACCAGGTACTTGTCAGGGACCTGATCATTGTTATTGCCGAAGTGTGATCAAATATGCTTTCAGTTGAAAAGTGATTTCAGGTAAGGAACCTATTTACAAAAGGCTACTGGCATTGAAAGTGCTTACAAGCAGGAGCCTGGATTCTTTATAGTTAGCTGCTATTTGCAACTGGAATTTAATTCCCTCTTTCCAAATCATTCATTAATTGGCTTTCATTGCAACCCTGTATTATACTTTTTTTTACAAGTTGGTGTCACAAATTGGAAGTTATTTTTCATTCATCTTTGAGCTTTGGACTTGGCTGGCAAGGCGAGCATTTGATGCCTATCCCTAATTGCTCTTGAACTCAGCAACTTGCTAGACCATATTGTTGTGGGTCTAGAGTGAGTCTAAGCCAGACCAGGTAACAACAGCAGTCTTCCTTTCCCAAAAGGCATAAATGAACCAAATGGTTTTTAACAACTATCGTTTACTAATACGATGAAGTTGGGTTTCAGTTATAGATTTTATTAATCAAATGTCAGTTAGACCACAGCAGTGAGTAGAATTTAACTCCCATCCCAGATCATTAGTCTGGGCCTCCAGATTACAAGGCCAGTGACGCTACCACTGGACCATTATCTTTCTGTACTATGTACTCAGTTGACAAACCTTTTTTGTTTTGCATCCAAGATCTCTCACAGTTAAATTAATGAATCCATTTACCATTTCTATTGTTGACAGTTGTCATAGTCATTGAGCTTTGTATTCCAGATTCATTCCTGAGTTTAGATTCCACCGACTGTTATGGTGGGATTTGAACCTATGCTTCCCACGATGTTGACCTGTGTCTTTAGGATTTCTAGATTTGTGATGTTATCACTTTGTCTCCCTATAAAAGCTGTGTCCTGCAACAAAATTAGGTATGAACTTCTCGGGACCTTTTTGGTGTAGAGAGGAGAATGTAACACATTTTATTTTCACCATGGCAGTTCTGTTTCATTCGTAAAGCATGGCTGTTGCAGTAATAATGATTCTGCAAGGTAGATTTGTTTGGTCTAACTCTTCCCCACTGGGATTTGAAGATGAGGGAGATCAAGTCTGTACTGACACATGGTAACCTTTTTAAATATGAGCATTTTGAACCTTTCTTTGTTAGCAGATTCCTTTCAAATTTAGGACCGTTCCTGGATCCCCTCTTCATAATTCAAGATTTTTCCAATTGTGCAATTGGTGTGTTTGTATTCTTAAATTAAAGAGCCTTGTCATGATAAAAGTGCTTAGAATTAAAACACCCAAACTCACTTTTATATACTAGTGTCTGTCTGTGTATGTTTATTGGTGAACGTTATGACAACTGGCTGAATAATGGCCTCCTGTGCTGTAACCATTCATTCTAACTAGCTGTTGAATGGTGTTATTTTCATTAATTTGTTTGTGTTTCTTATTAATCCTCCAGTGCTCAGTCAAGAGCTGCATCACAGCCTTTCATGTAACTTGTGCTTTTGAGCATAGTCTGGAGATGAAGACTATTTTGGATGATGGTGATGAGGTAAAATTCAAGTCGTACTGCCTCAAGCACAGCAAAGGTAGACAGAACCAAGATGGTGACTCTGAACAAAATGCAAAACTCAATGAGCAAAAACAGAAACAGACTGAAACAGAGAAGAAAGGTTTGCGTGCACAGAAACTTCAGGAGCTGGAGGAAGAATTTTACACTTTGGTAAAGGTTGCTGATGTGGCTAGTGAACTGCATCTCTCTGAGCAGGTGGTAGAATATATTTTTGAGTACTGGAAGCTAAAGCGAAAAAGCAATTTCTGTAAACCGCTGTTGCCACCAAAGGAAGGAGAAGAAAATTGTTTGAATCAGCACAAGGAGGACCGGATTCATTCCAGAATGAAGATGTTCATGCATCTGCGCCAAGACTTGGAAAGGGTTTGTTTTGTTTAGTTTTTATTTGTTTCCTAACTCAGTTATAATAAAGCAGTAACGTGCGGGTTACAGGTAACTTGGAAGGAATGCTTAAAAATTGAAATGCTGCTCATTCTTTTTAGGTGAGGAACCTTTGCTACATGGTGAGCAGAAGAGAGAAATTGAAGTTGTCACAGAGCAAAGTGCAAGAGCAACTTTTTAATTTGCATATCCAACTGATGAATCAGCAAATTGTTGCTGGTAAGTTTTATACATCGATTTTAGTTCCCTTTTCTCCTGACCCTGCAATATTAAGCGGCATTCTTGTCTATTGGATGCTTTTTATTCATTGGATGAAGGCACCACGAGCTAGGACAACATTTATTGCCCATCCCTAATTGTCCACAGGACAGTTAAGAGTCAGCCACATTAATGTGGATCTGAAATCACATGTAAACCAGACTAGGTAAGAATATTAGAGATAATGAAATGTGAGGCTGGATGAACACAGCAGGCCCAGCAGCATCTCAGGAGCACAAAAGCTGACGTTTCGAGCCTGGACCCTTCATCAGAGAGGGGGATGGGGTGAGGGTTCTGGAATAAATAGGGAGAGAGGGGGAGGCGGACCGAAGATGGAGAGAAAAGAAGATGGGTGGAGAGGAGAGTATAGGTGGGGAGGGGTTAGGTCAGTCCAGGGAAGACGGACAGGTCAAGGAGGTGGGATGAGGTTAGTAGGTCGGAGATGGAGGTGCGGCTTGGGGTGGGAGGAAGGGATGGGTGAGAGGAAGAACAGGTTAGGGAGGCAGAGACAGGTTGGACTGGTTTTGCTATGCGGTGGGTGGAGGGGAAGAGCTGGGCTGGTTGTGTGGTGTAGTGGGGGGAGGGGACGAACTGGGCTGGTTTTGGGATGCGGTGCGTGAAGGGGAGATTTTGAAGCTGGTGAAGTCCACATTGATACCATTGGGCCTCAGGGTTCCCAAGCAGAATATGAGTTGCTGTTCCTGCAAACTTTGGGTGGCATCATTGTGGCACTGCAGGAGGCCCATGATGGACATGTCATTTAAAGAATGGGAGGGCGAGTGAAAATGGTTTGCGACTGGGAGGTGCAGTTGTTTATTGCGAACCGAGCGGAGGTGTTCTGCAACGTGGTCCCCAAGCCTCCGCTTGGTTTCCCCAATGTAGAAGAAGCCACACCGGGTACATTGGATGCAGTGTACCACATTGGCAGATGTGCAGGTGAACCTCTGCTTAATGTGCAAAGTCATCTTGGGGCCTGGGATAGGGGTGAGGGAGGAGGTGTGGGTGCAAATGTAGCATTTCCTGCAGTTGCAGGGGAAGGTGCCAGGTGTGGTGGGGTTGGAGGGCAGTGTGGAGCGAACAAGGGAGTCACGGAGAGCGTGGTCTTTCCGGAAAGCAGACAAGGGTGGGGATGGAAAAACGTCTTGGGTGTGGGGTCGGATTGTAGGTGGCGGAAGTGTCGGAGGATGATGCGTTGTATCCGGAGGTTGGTGGGGTGGTGTGTGAGAACGAGGGGATCCTCTTTGGGCGGTTGTGGCGGGGGCGGGGTGTGAGGGATGTGTTGCGGGAAATGCGGGAGACGCGGTCAAGGGCGTTCTCGACCACTGTAGGGGGGGAAAGTTGCGGTCCTCGAAGAACTTGGACATCTGGGATGTGAGGGAGTGGAATGCCTCATCGTGGGAGCAGATGAGGTGGAGGAATTGGGAATAGGGGATGGAATTTTTGCAGGAGGGTGGGTGGGAGGAGGTGTATTCTCGGTAAGGATATTAGTTTCCCTCTCTTGAGGGTATTAGTGAACCAAATAAGGTTTTTTTTTCTGTCAATCAATTACCAGTTCCACGGTCGTCATTCGACTGTTTTAATTCCAGATTTTTAATTGAATCCACATTTCACCATCTGCTGTAGTGGATTCATACCTGAGTCCCCAGATCATTACCAAGGTCTCTGGATTAACAGTCCAGCAATCATATCAGTGAGCCATTGCCTCCACTTAACTTACACTTGTGGGCCGGGGAATCTTTTTAAAACCTTTTATTTTGTACATTGTAAGCACATGGAACAGTGTCAGAAAAGATAGCAGATACATTTCAAAGGGGGGATTGGATCAATAGCCCTTGAAGGATTGAAGCGTATTGAAATAGAAGTCACACTGCTTGATGAGGAAGAAAGTCCTTAAGTTAGGGACGACTTATATTCTCAAATCAGTATAGTGGAGTCTGACATCTTTTCATTGATCCTGGGTTAAAATCCTGATTCCTGTCTAGCAGCATCTAACAATAAGCAATGTTCAAGTGCTCACTGCCATCTTTTCTCTTAGTGAAAATCAGAAATGTTGCCATTGTCAGCAATGCCCAAATCCATTGTTTTTTTTTAAATTGTGGCGATGAAAGTTGTAGTTCATGACAGCAATATTAAGACCCTGGGTTGCTCATTATTGTGATAGACAAAGTACTGTTTTCTCTCTCTTCAGAATTTTGTATTCTGTAATCATAGATTCATACAGAACAGAGGCAGACCCTTTCGGTCCAACTTATCCATGCCAACCAGCGATCCCAGCCTGATCTGGGCCCATTTGCCGGCATGTGGCCATTTTTCCTGTAAACACTTCCTATTCGTGTACCCATCCAGAGCCTTTTTTAAATGTTGGACTTGTACTTGCCTCCACCACTTCCTCTGGCAGCTCATTCTGTGTACACCAGAATCTATATGAAACAGGTACCCCCTCGGGTCCTTTTTTAAACGTTTCTCATCTTGCCTATAACCTGTGCCCTATATGGTTTAGGACTTCCTCCCCTAGAAAAAAGACCCTGGCTATTCACCCTGTCCTTGCGCCTCGTGATTTTATAAACCTCTGTAAGGTCACCCCTCAGCCTCTGCTCCAGGGACAATAGCTCCAGCCTATTCAGCCCCTCACTATAACGTAAAGCCTCCAGTCCAAGCAATATCCTTGTAAATCTTTACTGCACCCTCTGTTTAACAACATTTTCTTTTGATTCACTGACAGTGCCCTCAAATTTCCTTTATCTACATTATAACTTGCATCTTCATTTATTTTCAACTTGCGTTTAAATTTCCTCCTCCTTCCTTCCTTCAAATTTCTTTTCAGTATTTGAATTCCTGAGTTTCCTCCATATTGGTTACCCTTGTGTATCTATTGTGCTTACCATCCCTTGTTCTTGCACATGTTAAGAATTTTCTTTTCATAATTTTGACGGCCTATACACAGTATGCTACTTTTCCCCAAATACTTAAGCCTTCTCTGTTCTGAAGTTGCTTAATCTTGCACACATCTACTGTCAGTAACAGATTGGGGAAAAATATTGATGTGATGTTTTGAATCCAATTCCAAATTTTTATCTACGTATGAACAAGTAGTAGTAGTAACCATTCTGCCCCTCAACCCTGCTCCACAGTAAGCTCCAATCATTGTTAGCACAACTGATCTGACCTGGTCTGACTTGAAATTCACATCTGCATTTCATCTGCCTTGAACCTTTCGACTCCTTGCTCCTTATGTGCAGCATTTTGGCAAGGAGTTTTGCAACAAGGCTGATTTTCCTTCTGTGGGTTGGTGTGGTGTAGACTAGAGCCATCCCTCATGCAATCAATCATCTGACCCTCCCTACTTGTTCCAGAATTCTTGTTGCATTAGGAAGTGTTACCTCATTGTCTTTGGCTCTTTCACCATTTGCCTTTTTTGACCTGTATCCTCTAGTTCTCATCTCTTCTGCCAATTTAAATCATTTTCCCTTTGTACTCAGGTCAAACCCCTCATGATGAAGCTGTTCATAATCTCCCTTTTACTTCCGTCAATGTTCCGATGCACTTGATCTGGCCCAAGTGACTTATTGACATGTAAATACAGCTGGACTTTTCTAATCCTCCTTTTATGAATTTGTAGCTCATTTAGTTAAACTTCCATCTCTCTGTGCCATGACTTTCAAACAGCTTGTTTGACAATGATGTGAGGAAAAGTACTCATTCAATACCTCGGCTATGCCCTCTGCTTTCATTGGTATCTAACTGTTTTGATTCCTAATTAGTCACACTTTTTTTTTCCTTTTTTCCTGTCTTTCTTCGCTGTGTGTATGTACCTAGAGAAGACTTGGGTTCCTTCTTCCATAAGTTGCCTACTCTAATAGTTGGAACCTACAGAACACACTCCTTACTGTAATATTTCTTAGCTCTACCCAAGTAAGATTCTACCTTGATCCCTCTGATATCCTTGTTTCAATCACTGTTCTGTTATCAGTATGGTGCTGTTTCTCTGTTTTTCCTTATCATTCCTGAACACCTTGGTCTGGTCCTCTTTTTAGATTTTGTGAACTAAGTCTCTCTCTCTCTTTCCTCCATGTTTCCACTTGACTATCTGCAATTGCAGCTCACCAACCTTATTTATCACATTACATGTGCATATATATCCAGCAAAACCAACTTTTGCCTTTTCTGAGTTCACACTTATTGTATAGCTTTAATGCCCAACTATTTCTTACTCGCACTACTTCTCTTGCAATTCGTTGTAACAGGAGAGAGAGAGGGAAAAATATACAAACAGGCTTCCATCTCCCTTTGTTAAGTAACTTTAAATTTGGAGGGGGATGTTGAGGGACAAAGGGGAACATATTTGTGATTTCAGTTTACACACTTTCTCCTCATTTTAAGGGCTTCCTTTGACATTACCACGAGAAGGATTGATGTTCCAGGACCCTCCAAGAATCACAATAAAACTAAAAACAGCCTCAAAACCCTCGCAAAACATCAACAGTGGTACGACCGCTACTGCCAATGGTCCACTTTCCCTCAACGTTGATGGTAGTTTGTACAGTAAAAACAATTTGGCAATACCACAAGGCTCAAGAACTAGTGAAAAGAAGTTACAGTCCAATCACTGGCTTAAACCTGATGACAGAAGCAACGGACTGTTGCTAACTGGTAGTCGCCATAAGCAGAATGTTCAAGCGGGTAGTTCACTGCTATCCCCCGAATGTCACGTGCAGCAGACATCTGGCAAGCCTGCAACGCTTCACATAACACTACGTGGACAATCAGCTGATGCCAATGGAAAGATGCGAGACAACAATAAACCAGGGTTACATAAATCAAATGGCTTAAGAGGAAGATCAAGCATTATTATTCAGAGAGACTGTTCCAGTCAAACGACCTATGACAAAGTGGCAACTCTTACAAACCATTTTGCCAACCAGGGCACTTTCAGAAAATCAAAGTTGGGGGAATTTAGCCAGCCTTGCAAAGACCGATTGGATGGTTTAGTGAGGACTTCAGAAGACTTGCAAAACTGTGAAAAGCCTCTAAAAAGGGGATCGGCCAAAGATCACCTGTGGAGTAAGCAGCTTTCTGAGCACAAGACAATGGCAGCATACCAAGATAACGATGGTTACTGTCCTGATGTTGAATTGAGCGACTCCGAGACTGAAACTGACATTAGGCAGGAAAGGAGCAGGCTACGGAAAAGAAACTCTGAAGAAAATCCTAGCCAAGACTATGGGAGAGATTCTCGGTCACGGCAACACAACAAGGACAGCAGACCTAGGTTAAACATGCTTTGTCACATCAATTCAGTACAGAGGTGATCAATACTTGAATGACTGAGGACATTGTGCTAAATGTAATTGAGCCAATATTTAGTCCCTTTTTTTTTATAGCTCTGTATGGGCAGCAATATTTGAATTTGCCGTGGATTACACTCCAGAATGTTCTGCCCTGTGAACAGAGATGAATGACAAGTGTATTTCTATCAATGTTTTTACAGATGCAAGTTTTACTTTAAAATTAAATGCCTTAAGGTGATCTTGGGGCATTACAACAACTGAACTTATTAAGGAACTTTTTAATTGTTTTCCTGGTGAATGGCATTGTTTTATTATTTGCAGCATGTTCTTGGATACAACCAGCTGCACTGAAAGTTTCTTTTTATTAATCTTGGGGGAGGGGGGATATAAATTAACTACTAATTGCTTCCAAGAAATAGAAGTTTTCCCAGACTGTAATCACTTGGCGTTTTACAATTATGAAACTCATAGTATATGCACTCCACGCAAAGTTCTGCATTGCTGAAAACTGTTGTGCTGTATAGATCTATTGTTGACCATCATCTAAGCCAGTCTGATTCATGGATTTTGCTGTGCGTGCTTCCGCCACCGCCCCCGCCCCCCGGCCCAATCACTCCTGTCTTTCCTATCATCACTCCTCCCCAACCCCGTTCCCTGGAACAAACCACCTTGTGTCACTCTGCAGTGGCCTTAGTTTTGTCCAGTTGCAGGTAATTACAAATTTCATTTTCTTGATGTCAAGTAGAACCTTGTGTTCTACTTAAACTACGCAGTTAAATTTTCATAGCCCGATTGTTCTCGACTCATGTGGTTGCAGTGAGCTGCTGCCTAGCCCAGGAAACCAGGGAGGAAAAATGAGAAGAAAATGAAAGCTTAATTTATTTTACTATGGAGAGGAAGCACTTGAGGTTTTTGCCAAGTACGAGGACGCTCTAAACATGTTATGTTGGAGAAGATTATGGGAATGCATTAATGTTATGTCTGACCTAATATCCAAATGGTCAATCCACACAAATTCCTGCTGCCATACTTCTTGAATTAACTAAATGGAAAATGACCTCACATTTACAACTTTCCATGTTTTTATTTCAATGTGAGCCCTACTAGTCATTGATGTTATGTATTTTGTTGATGTTTGCAGCTTTTTGTTTAATGTCATTGTATTTTGTTTCTAGTTTTCCTAATGTTGCAACAAAAATATTTAGCTTGCCTCAGTTACTCACTCATTCAAGGGCAAGCAGGGAAGACCAAGATTTACCACTGTCCATTTCTTTTCCTATCAGTATTTGTATTTGACTCACACAACCAAAAGTTCAAAGTTTTTTTTACCAAAAAAGTACTAGAGAAAACATGATAGTAAATATGTGTAATGCTCTTTTATTATGAAGCTAGAAAATACTAACTTAGTTCTACTGTTTTAAGCACTAAAATACAGTCAATTTGCACAAGGCATTATATAATCCAAACTAGATTAAATGTACCATTTTCTTCTTCCCCCGCCCCCCCGCCCCCAACTGCAATGTATTGTAAAATATGTTTCTAGTTTGGGAAAGTAAATTCAAGCCACAAGTTCCATCCCATTCATGTTCTGTTCAAACACACAGCATTTGCATAGCTGTTTGTCTCTTCCAGGCATCTCTCTTTGGGTGCATGAAACTTTGTAAAGTGGGGTATAGGGTTACTAATGTCTCTCCAGATGCCCTTCCTCCATCTTGACCTTGGGATTTCTGACAAACATCACCCCAGCACCACCTCCCCCTCCCCTTCTTTGCCATTGACCTCTGCCTCCCTGTCCTTATTCCTGTTCAATGCACCATTCTATTTGTTCTGTTTAATGTTCTGTAATTTTTTTCGAAGTTTAAAGTTGTACTTTCATTATTGGCATTTCATGGGACAAAGGGAAATATTAGTTCCCTTTTTATAAATAGCGGGTTTTAGGTGCTCGAGCAGCAGAAGCCATTGTGTAACTTTTGCTCCCTCTGCCTTTGGTGAAAAATATGCATGAAGTGTTTTGTGGTGCTACCATAATAGATTCTGCTGCAAATTAACACCATAAAGCTCTTGGTGTTGTTTCTTGCCTTGAGTTGAGGCTTTTTTTTATTTTCGAGGAAAACTTTGCATCCTTCTCTAGAAATGAAGGATAGCCTAAAATGTTACTGTGTTTTAAAACACAAAATCATTCTAAGTAATGGGAGAAAGGACTGAAAACAAGCTTGTCCTTAAGACATGTATGATAGTTGATGTGTTCAGGTACACTGATAATTGTCTTTAAATATGAATCTTTGTTTCTTAAATTGTGTTTGTATTTCAGTTGTTTTATATATTGAAATTTCTGGAGTTTTCTCGCTGACCTTTTCCAGAGCATCCTCTTTTACAGGTAGTTTTCTGATTAAAAAAAATTAGATAAAATATTCTTGTAATTATTTATTAGAGGTATTTGTTCTAACTGCATTATAATTCTTGTATCCAAGTCCAAAAAGAGCAGTTCAATAAAATCTGTCACTAAGCTTATAGTCTACAGGGCAGCAGTATTATCTGCCCTTTAACATGTATACGAGATGTAGGCAATGCACAGAAGACATCTTGAGCGCCTAGAAAATATCACCAGCAGCACCTCTGCAAACTTTAACAGCAGGATAGGTGCTCCACTTTCTCCATGTCTCGGACTGATAAGCCCAAGCCTTGAGGCGCTAGTTACTGACCGCTCACTGCAATGGGTGGGCCACATAATTTATCTGACATTAAACTTCCAAAACAAGCTTTCTGCTTCAGAGTCTGTGTGTCACAGCAGTTGGTTACCAGTAGGGCAGAGAAAAATGCTACCTCATACCCTCTTGGTCCCCTAGAAAAGGAAGTAATATCCCATCAACTAAGGGAATCACTTGCCCAAGACCACCCAAAATAAAGAACAAACATCTGGAACAGGCCCAGGTGGAGACCATGCGCAAACAGCCAAAAGAGCATTGTAAAATCTGAGCACCATCTTCTTGTCTCTTACAACACCACATGTTCCACCTGTGCCAGAGTATGCAGATCAAGCATTTGACCATGTAGTTAGCTTAGGGTCCACAAATCTGAGTTCAAAGAAAATCATCTTTGGTCCCAAGGGGTTGCTGAAGAAGGTGGTAATTTTTTAGTATTAAGAGAATCTGTCTCTACTCTGCAAGAGTTTTAAATTTTTCTGTCGTACCCACTTGGTTTGACAAATGGCCTGTGATCAAATAAATAAGTAGCAAAGATTTTAAAGTGTCATTAACAGATACAGAAAATAATCAAGGAAGCTAATGGGATGTTGCTCTTTATATCTAGAGGACTGAAGGACAAGGATGCAAAAATTATGCAAAATCCTGGTTAGACCCCACTTGGAGTACTATAAGCAGACCTACGCACCACATCCTCAAAAGAATATATTAGCTTTGGAGGGAGTACAACATAGGTTTACAATAATGATGCCTGAACTTCAGATGTTAAATTATAAAAAGAGATGATACAAATTAAGACTGTGTTTTCTCTAGAGTTTAGAAGGTGAAGGATGATCTGATCGAAGTCTTCAAGATATTAACAAGGACTGACAAGGTAGATAAAGATCCAACCAGTAAAATTGGTTCTAAATTATAAAGCTGAGGGGCATAGTCTGAGAATTGGGGGCCAGACCAGTGAGGAAAGATGTTTTGAAGTACATTAATACATGAGGGTTGTAGATGTAAGGAACTCTTCCATACACAGCAGTTAATGCTACATCAGTTGTTAATTTGAAGTCTGAGGTAGATAAATGTTAAGCAAAAATGTACAGGGATATGGGCCAAAGGCAGGTATATGGAGTTTGGCCACACGTCAGCAATGATCACATTGGTGGAAAAGGCTTGAAGGGCTGAAAGAAACAGGAATAGGCCAATGTTCCTGTACATTCTGCAGCAAAATCACTTGCATCTAACACCACGGTTAACATTGTGGAGCTGTCGCTGGTTTGAAGGTTATTTCGATCAGCCATCGTGTCACTTGTTCGCAACAGAAATGGGCAAACTTTTTCCCCCATGGTATAAATTGTGCTTATTGAAAATTGGCATTTCTTGCATTTGTTCTGATGTCTACAAGACACAGTTGTTGACAACATATATTTTCAGCTATATTTAATAAATTGAGGACAATTTAGTTTCGCTGTCAGTCATGTTAAACTTCCAGGAAGACTTGTGAAGAAGAGTCTTAACTCTTTATCTTCACAGATGCTGCCAGACCTGCTGAATTTCTTCAGCACCTCGTTTCTGTTTCAGATCTCCAGTATCTGCAATATTTTGATTCTATTCAAACATGAAGCCTGGCCAAGTGAACTATGAATCAGCCTGAAGTATTAATGTTCATAAATCATTGTACAAGAATGCAATGTCATCTGATACTTTCAGATTGGCAAGTGCTTGTTTAACTTATTAATAACAGTAGACCAGGGAACCTTTTGACAAACAAAACATGTTCTGCCCAGAATGTACTTGGTCTCATTTTGAAGACCTCTACGAGAGGTGGAAAATTCATTTCTGTTTTCCTTAGGATTGTTGTCTCTCTACTGAATGGATGAATTAGCATTGAGACAGTGCCAGAAGAAAGTGTTGATTTATTGGAAAATAGATTGCTATGTTGAGCATGGTAGAGCAAGGTCTAAACCTTGACTCCCAAGTCTATACATCAGAAGCAAGGATAATGAGAGGCATTCCCTTTTTGTTTTGATCATTTCAGCTAAGCTGCCTTTGACTCTTTCTTTTCTTCCTTGATCAGACTCTTCATAAAGTGCACCAGTTAGTCTCTTGACCCTGACTGAGCCAGATCATTTAGTAGCAATGTTCTCATGGACTTTGAAATTCAGTCATGATCCAATAACAATCATGAGCCTGCAATGTTCAGCCACCTGTGTGTGACTTGCCCTGAATGACCAGATGTGGGTTTGCTGTGTAAGATGAACAGTCAGTAAGTGACCTACCTGCCCTCTGCGCACCTCTATCACGGCTAAAACCTCATCTTGCATCCAGGTAATCCTGGCCTAATGCTCACCACAATTGATTGTTGCTTTCAACTTACAATTCCAGAAAAAGTTGTTCTCATTCAATTTAAATGAAACAACTGTTAAAGGTCAAAACCCATGTAACACACAGATCTTCTGATAAGAATGCATGTTTTAAGATGTTGACCATGTCCCTTGTGGTTGCAAAATGCAATGTAAACTTACTAGCTTTATCTTTTATAGCACCTATGGAAATGTGAAAGCAGTAATGAAATGGAAAATACAGACCCATTATTACGCTGGCAATTGGTTTTACTTCACTTTGGATAGACATGTACAGTTGATCATATGCATCTGAAATGATTGGATGGATGTTTAATGGGGAGAACACATTAGAGGTATGGTTAGAGACCAAAGCAATACGGTTAATTGGCTTTACTAAAATACAGGTAAAGGCACAATGGCCACTTGTTTTTATTATTCTTTTTTCAGCTGTATTTCCCAGCTACCATTCTCCCTCCTGTGTTGACCTGTGTTATTCTTACTGTGTAAAAAGAATATAAAAGACTTTAATGACCTCAATGCTCCAAAATACTTTACAGCCATTGAAGTGCTTTTGAAATTGTAGTTACTGTAGGAAATCCCCTTTAGGGAAGGAAACTGCCATCCTTACTTGTTCTGGAGTACATGTGATTGACTATTAACTGCCCCAGGATGGGCAATAAATGTGGCGATGCCCTCATCCTGTAAATGAATTTTTTTTAATGTAGCGTTTGGTTTGTGAAGAGCAAGGTCTTACAGCCAGTGATGTGACCAAATAATTTGTTTTTCTAATGTTGGTTAAGGAATGAATATTGGCTAACATACCTTGGATAATTCTTTCTTTCGAAATAGTTTAATAGGATTTTTTATGTCCAGGATAAGAGAAATGTGTCTCTGTTTATCGGATGATGCCTCTGACAGTGTTGTGTGCCCCTAGAATTGCATTAGATTGTTATCAACTGATTTAGTTGCTAGTGTCTGGAGTAGGAAACTTGTGACTTGGATAAATCTGCCACTAACTCAGCCACACATCACACTCCTTTTAACCACTTCCTATGTGAGTCCCTCTGGCTCGATTTCATGTTGACCACGACATTACAAACCATTTATCACCAGCCACATCCTATTCCAGTGGTTTTATTGCAGTCTATTCTGTTCAAACTTCAGCCTACACTTGTGGAATAATTGATCAGTAACCTTTATTATCTTTTCTTGGCCTTTTTCAGTTCCATTTGCGCATGACAGTTACTTCTCTGAACTCTCTCCAAGTTAGCAACAGAGAGCTTCAGTGTTCCATGTTTGGCTCAATCATATTAGTTGCACAGTCTTATAGCATTCTAGCATGAGCTATGACTTAATACATATGCTGAGAGAACACAGCTAGCTTATCATCTCTGCAATACTTGATCTATTTGGCAATTGCATAAAAGCAGCGCTGGATGCCTAGACTGAAGGACCAGTACTAGAACTGTGCAGAAAGCCGATAAACTGAGCAAAAAGTACAGACTGAAATGAGTCAGATTTGATAAATGCTAGTGTGCTATGCTGACATCTTGAGTCTGATTTTTAAATTACTAAAGCTTTTACTGTACTGCAATGAAAGCAATGCATTGATTCATTCTTTGTGGCAGACTTAAATCAGTTTCCCAGGACCTCACCACTAAGTGTATAAATCCTGTCCTGATTTGGACAAATTGATTTGCTTTACTTGTGAATGGTGGCCTTCTGCAAGAATTACTTGCTAAGTTATAGGAAGCATTTAACACTGCAGTGTGTCATCTTCAACGTGTATAGGAGATGAAATATTTGAGGTGGTTAGGGTGGGATGCAGTTTTGTGGGTCAGTGTAGACTCTGAGCTGAATGGCCTGCTTCCATACTGTAGGGATTCTGTAATTCTGGTTTCCCACTGAGGCCCTTATCAAAGCTTTGCCAAGTAGACCAAGTCACATGCATTGTATTCGTCTATATACCTCGTGGCCTCTTCAAACAATTTTAATCAAGTTGGTCAGACATGAACATGTGCCCCCCCCCCCCAAAAAAAAACAGGCTGAATATTCTCAATTAATCCCTGCCTCTCTAAGTGCAGGTTTAATTCTGCCCCTTAGAATTGCTTCTCATATTTTTGTCCTCACTTTGGCATGCAGTTTCCTGGTTTATCCCTTTGCTTCCTTATTAGGAGAAAGAAGTGCTACTCTGGCTGTCTTCCAGTCCTTTGGCACTTATAGCCAGAGAGGATTTGAAAATTGCTAGAAAACTATTGTAACTTGTCCTCTTCACAATAGACGTTCCTATCTCTGTCATCTGTAAATTTAGCCATCATGCCTTTATTCTGCTTGTTGTAAATCATTGATGTAAATTTGGAAGGCAAAGGACCAAAGAAGACCCTTAAACTCTACTCTCACTAATAATCAGGAAAAATACCACTTTACGTATGCTGATTTCTACCAAGCAGCAATTTTTTATCGACGCGAGCGTGCTACCTCCTACATCATGAACTTTGCACAAAAGCCTTTTAGAAATCCAAGTACAGTACAACTACAGACTGCCCTTTATTGATTTAATGCACGTGACTCCTTGCTTAAGTACATGCCTATTACTCAAAATCATGCTGACTCTTCCCAATTATCTTGAGTCTTTCTAAGTATACAGCTATAATCTCTTTAATTATTCATTCTAACACCATCCCTGAGCCAACTGTCAAAAAAACTGGCTTACACTTTGCAGCCTCTCTCCCTTGAAATTGCTACTTTCCAGTCTGAGAACTTGTTTGGAGCTGAGGAAATTTTGGAAGATTAACACTTATGCATCTATTAACTCAGTAACTAGCTCTTTTAAGATCCTAGGATGGAGTCCATCTGAAGCTGAAGACTTGTCTGCAGCTAGCTGCGTTTACCTGGTACTATGTTCTGGCCTTGGACGGTTTACCAGTTTGATTACTGGGATGTATGGAGAGAAACTGGATTGGATATACTATCCTGTTTGGAGTTTAGAAGAATGAGGGAGCTTGGCTTTTGCGCCCACGTGGTTGCCCTTATTTAATGTTAAAATACTTGTCTTAGATTCACTCTTCCTTTCGAACCAAATGTAAATTACAATCACGTTGTGATCAGTGACCCAAGGAGCTTGAACTCCAGTCACATTTATGAAATACAAAGTTGAATTTAACTTACTGTCTGGTTGGTTCCAGATGTGCTGCGCCGAGAAGTTATCTCAAAAGCAACCTATGAACTCTTTACTATTTACAGTTAATGTTTTGAGTCTAGTATGACTGAAGCAGTTATACTGGACTCAAAACACTGATCTGTTTCACTCCACAGATACTGTCAGACCTGTTGTTTTTCTCCAGAACTTTGTCTTTGTTTTAGATATACATTGTCCATACAACTTTGCTTTTGCACTGTTAATTTGATGACTTTGTAGTGAAAGCACTGCATCTTCATTTTTTTGTTATTCACCTCATCTTTACTGTCTGTGTATTCAGTTTATTCCCTTCTCGCCACTCTCTGATCTTCGTTTCTTTTGAATGTTTTGCTTGCTTATCTTGATTCTATCCTTTTGATTACATTTTGCCCAAGTTTGAATACTGACCATATTGTCTGCTTTAAAGGCCTCTCTACTTCCCTAGTTATTCAGTTTGCTAGAGCACTGGTCCTAGCACAGTCCAAACGCGTACAGCCAACATTAAGCCACACAATGGTTCAGTGGTTAGCATCGCTGCTTCACCATGCCAGGAACCAGATTTGATGCTGTCTGTGTGGTGTTTGCACATTCTCCCCGTGTCTGTGTGGGGTTCCTGTGGGTGCTCCAGTTTCCTCCAACAGTCCAAAGATGTGCTGGTTAGGTGGACTGGCCGTGCTGAATTACCCATAGTGTCCACGGCTGTGCAGGATGGGTGGGTTAGCCATGGCGAAATGCAGGTTTACAGAGAGAAGACAGGGAGGTGGGTCTGGGTGGGATGCCCTTTGGAGGGGTGATGTAGACTTGATGGGCCAAGAGGTCTACTGCTCTAAGAATTCCGATTTTCCCCAGCAAGGATTCTAGTATCCCACAAACCAGACTGGCTGCTTCCATACCAGTCTTGCTGGCGTGTATTCATTTAACTAATGTAATATGACCTTGCAAATTGGCACAAGGCTCAGGTAATAATCCAGGTATTATTATCCGTGATGTTGTGCTGCTAAGTTTTTGGTGGCCAGTTTTTCCGTACTGTCCAAGTGGAACCTCTCATTGTCATGGTCCATGCAGGTACCAATGACCTAGACAGGACAATTACAGCTCTCAAAATCTGAGCAGAAATTGCTTGAGGAATAAGTGCTTGCCTCTGTCACACTAGCATCCAGGGGCTTTCAAATGATGCAGCAATGAAATGACCTGTCCTGTTATGTATAAAGTTCTTTCTAAATTCATGAGGCTAAATTTTATTCAACACTTTTTTTAAAATTTCACTTTTTTATGTTTTCTTAACCCCAACATCTGTTCCTGTAGAATTTTAAACCTTAAATAGAATTGACTTTTGGTGACCTTATTGAGGAATTCAAAATTTATGAACAGTTTTGACTGGTAAGGACTGTTGACTGTTTCCTTTACTTGGTATGTCAGTAACTAGGGATCACAATTTCAAGATCATCAGCAAGAGAACCAGAAGTGAGATGAGGAGAAACTTCTTTACTCAACTGTTAGGATTTGGAATACGCAGCCTGGGAGTGTGGTGGAGGTGGATTCCATAGGAGGCTTCAAAAGAGAGCTGGGATAATATTTGAAAGTGATGAATTTAGAGGGCATTGGAGATGGGATTGCTGGGTAGCTCTTTCAGGAGCTTCTACCGGTTCGTTTAATTCAAATGGCTTCCTTGCCAAACTGCTAGCATTTCCTCTGGTTGAATAAGAACCAATACTAAACTGCCAGCTCTCTGCTTCTATGTTGTCCTTGCTCTTTGAAGTGATGCTGACAACCTCCAGTTTTTTTTTTTGTTTTTTTGCCCACAGTTCTGACTGATGCTAACTGCATCCTGTTCTTTTCCCTTGTTCTTTCAGTTGTCTTTTCCGATAAGTTGTCTGAGACAATTGAGCTGATATGAAATATTCTAATTTTCCAATGAAAGGTTTGAATCATGGTTGAGGTTACTTTTTGAGCTGAACAGCCAAACCTTTCCAGAATGCCTTTCACATGGTGTCAACTGCTTTTGAAATTACTTTATTGAAGCCTGCAGCTTTTGTTAATACTGGACAAGCCAGATTCCAGAATGAAACCTGGTTTGATTGCTAAGTTTTATATTTTTTCAAATCGTTCACTGTAGTGATCAGCTGCTAAGCACATTCATAAGGAGCCGCCAATGTTCTTGTAAAAAGCATCAAAGTTTATCACATGAAAGACAAAAAACCTATAAATGATGGTAGGATCCTTCCAAATCATAAATAGTAAGAAATGTTTTCAATTCCTTTTCCTCTATCTTTTACAAAACACGACTCCCGTGAAGTATTTCAGAGATTGTAGAAAGTGCAGATGCTGGAGAATCTGAGATAACAAGGTGTAGAGCTGGATGAACACAGCAGGCAAAGCAGCATCAGAGCAGCAGGAAGGCTAAAGTTTTTTGGGCCTAGACCCTCCTTCAGAAATGGGGGAGGGGAAGGGGGTTCTGAAAAAAATATATAGGGAGAAGGGGCGAGGCGGGTAGAAGATGGTTAGAGGAGAAGGTAGGTGGAGAGGAGACAGACAAGTCAAAAGAGGTGGGGGTGCAGCCAGTAAAGGTGAGTGTAGGTAGGGAGGGAATAGGTCAGTCCAGGGAGGACGGACAGGTCAAGGGGGTGGGATGAGGCTAGTAGGTAGGAAATGAGGGTGCGGTTTGAGGTGGGAGAAGGGGATAGGTGGGAGGAAGGACAGTTTAGGGAGGCGGGGACAAGCTGGGCTGGTTTTGGAATGTGTTAGGGGAGGGGAGATTTTGAAGCTTGTGAAGTCCATTTGATACCATGGGTCCGCAGGGTTTCCAAGCAGAATATGAGTTGCTGTTCCTGCAACCTTTGGGTGGCATTGTTGTAGCACTGCAGGAGGTCCAGGATGAACATGTTATCTGAGAATTGGGAGGGGGAGTTGAAATGGTTTGCAACTGGTAGGTGCAGTTGTTTAGTGCAAACTGAGTGTAGGTGTTCTGAAAGCAATCTCCAAGCCTCCGCTTGGTTTCCCCAATGTGGAGGAGGCCACAATGGGTACAGTGGATGCAACATGCCACATTAGCAGATGTGCAGGTGAATGTCTGCTTGATGTGGAAAGTCATCTTGGGACTTGGGATGGGCGTGGGAGAGGGCTAGGGGCAGGTGTAGCACTTCCTGCAGTTGCAGGCAAAAGTGCTGGGTGTGGTGGGGCTGGAGGGAAGCGAACAGTGGGGTCATGGAGAGTGTGGTTCCTCCGGAAAGCAGACAAGGACTGGGGGTGGGGGGGCAAGAACCTCTTTGGTGGGGTCGGATTGCAGATGGCACAAGTGTCGGAGGATGATGTGTTGGATCCAGAAGTTGGTGGGATGGTACATGAGGACGAGGGGGATTCTGTTTTGGTTATTATTGTGGGGAGGGGGTGTAAGGGGTGAATTGCAGGAGACATGGTCGAGGGCATTCTTGACCATTGAGTTGGAGGGGAGGTTGTGGTCCTTGAAAAGTTAGGAAATCTGAGATGTGTGGGAGTGGAATGCCTCATCCTGGGAGTAGATGCGACGAAGGCGAAGGAATTGGGAATAGGGGATGGCATTTTTGTTTTTGCAGGAAGGTGGGTGGGAGGAGGTGTATTCTAGGTAGCTGTGGGAGTCGGTGGGCTTGAAATGGATATTTGTTTCGGCCTTAAGGTCCTCCACTTCTTCCTGTCCCGCAGGCCTAACCAGTTCCCTAGCCGAACTCGTTCTCGCCCTCAACAACTTCTCTTTGGATTCCTCCCACTTCCTACAGACAAAGGGGGTGGCCATGGGTACCCGCGTGGGCCCAAGCTATGCCTGCCTCTTTGTAGGTTATGTGGAACAGTCTGTCTTCCGTACCTACACTGGCCATAAACCCCACCTTTTCCTCCATTACATTGACGGTATCGGCACCGCCTTGTGCTCCCAAGAGGAGCTCGAACAGTTAGTCCACTTCACCAACGCCCTCCACCCCAACCTCAGGTTCACCTGGACCATCTCCAACACATCCCTCACCTCTGTCTCCATCTCAGGCAACCACCTAGAAACCGATACCCATTTCAAGCTCACCGACTCCCACAGCTACCTAGAATGCACCACCTCCCACCCACCTTCCTGAAAAAATTCCATCCCCTATTCCCAATTCCTTCGCCTCTGCCACATCTGCTCCTGGGATGAGACATTCCACTCGCGCACATCCCAGATGTCCTCGTTCTTCAAGGACCGCAACTACCACACCCCCCACCCCAACCCCGCAGTGGTCGACAGCACCCTCAACCGTATTTCCCGCAACTCATCCCTCTCACCCCCCCGCCCCATAACTGCCAAAAGAGAATCCCCCTTGTCCTCACATACCACCCCACCAACCTCCAGATCCAACACATCATTCTCCGATGCTTCCACCATCAAAGACATTTTTCCATCCCCACCCTTGTCTGCTTTCTGGAGAGACCACACTCTCTGTGACTCCCTTGTCCGCTCCACACACCCCTCCAACCCCACCACACCTGGCACCTTCCCCTGCAACCGCAGGAAGTGCTATACTTGCCCCCACACCACCTCTCTCACCCACATCCCAGGCCCCAAGATGACTTTCCACATCAAGCAAATGTTCACCTGCAAATTTGCCAATGTGGTATACTGCATCCGCTGTACACGGTGTGCCCTCCTCTACGTCGGGTAAACCAAGCAGGGGCTTCGGGACCGCTATGCCGAACATCTACGCTTGGTTCGCAATAAACGACTGCACCTTACTGTCACGAACCACTTCAACTCCCCCTCCCACTGCTTAGATGACATGTCCATCCTTGGCCTCCTGCAGTGCCACAACGATGCCACCTGAAGATTGCGGGAACAGCAACTCATATTCCGCTTGGGAACCCTGCAGCCCGATGGTATCAATGTGGATTTCACAAACTTCAAAATCTCCCTTCCCTCCACTGCATCCCAAAACCAGCCCAGCTCGTTCCTGCCTCCCTAACCTGTTCTTCCTCTCACCTATCCCCTCCTCCCACTTCCAAGCTGCACCTCCATTTCTTACTTACTAACCTCATCCCGCCCCTTTGACCTGTCCGTCCTTCCCGGACTGATCCATTCCCTCCCTACCTCCCCACCTACACTCTCCTCTACTGGCTCCATCCTAGCCCCTTTTAACTTGTCTGTCTCCTCTCCACCTATCTTCTCCTCTATCCATCTTCTGTCTGCCTCCCCCTCTCTCCCTACTTTATTTCAGAACCCCCTTCCCCTCCCCCATTTCTGAAGAATGGTCTAGGCCCAAAACGTCAGCCTTCCTGCTCCTCTGATGCTGCTTCGCCTGCTGTGTTCATCCAGCTCTACACCATGTTTTCTCTGTTGAAGTATCACTCCCATTCTACACTTTAAAAAAAATTTGTACTCTACCATTGAAGTCGCAAGTGTTTACTTTTGGCAATTTTCCACACAGTCGCCAGATATGATTCTCTATGTTACTGCCTTTCAAAATTGCTCAAACCAGCTCATTGCCTTTTCTCACTGAAACTGGAAGAAAATAAAAACTCCTCCCAGTTACCTAGACTACTTTTGGGCTGTAAACCAGTGCTTCTGACTTATGGATTTGAACTGCACCTGTTCTGGCCTCCCGCTTTCTGTTTGGGTCTCAATTGCTTAGTATTTAGTTAAAGTATTGTTTGCTTTAAGTCACATGATTTCTTGGAAATGCTGCTTTGATCCACTATTTTTAAGAAGTTTCTGCCCCTTAAATAAGAGATCATCACAACTGAAAGCCAAGAACCCAATTGCCATTACTTTCGTATAAAGTTGCCAAATATTATTTGGAAACTTTGTTGTATTGTAACATACTTTGGGGTAAAAGTATATTGGATAAACTTGGCCTGAACATGTGCAAACAGGAGGCTGGCATCTGTCAATGAATTTCCTGAATATCTTGGTAAAATATGTGACCCATATTTAAAAGACTGGCATTCATATGTTTCACCTTTTACTGTCACTAGTAGATGTTTTGCAGCGCTATGCTGACTTTGAGTTCAGTACAATCCCAGGATCTGAATGATTAAGGAAGGAATCTTGAACCAGTTTCTGTATTCCAAGTGCCTCATCTGTGCTGCACTGAACTGAAGTCCAGATTTACAGCCTCGTGACTGAGATGAGATCACTATGAACTGACTAGTTTGAGCAGAGGGCACTTTTTTTTTCCCTGGGTTACTGTTAGCCTGTTGTGTTTCTCATTGTAAATTGTGAGACGTTTTCTCAAAGTAATTGTATTATGTCCATATCATGGCTGAATGATCGTCCATGCAATGATTAATGTAATATTTTGTTGGTAAAGTGTTAAAGCAAGTCCTTGCCTACCTTCCTAAATGAATGTAAATGATATCTTTTCCTGGTTTTCCAGACAACAAGACAGTACTCTCATTGCACTTTGAGAGACCTCGCTGTACCCTCATTTGATTGCTGTCTTTTCCTATGTTGCGAGAATGGCTATATTTCAAAGGTATTTCATTGACTATAAGTTTATGGCAATTTCGGATGTGAAGAGCATCCTGTGCATGCAAGTTTTTTTTCCACACTGGCAATACGTAATGGTGACCAGTCTAAGTCTAACACTGTGGCCATGCTGGAAGTAATCTAAGAGGTATCATACAAGTCAGTTGTGCATTAGTTACAAGCACTAGTTTTAACTCTTATTTATGTTGTATCAATGATAATAAACTATATAGATCTAATGACACCACCAGTTGTATATTTATATGTACATATTTCAGATTAAAAGCCTAAAGATTGAACTAAGTTGAAAGGGAATGTAATTCTGTCACTTAAGCCGATGCATTTTGTAACCCACCCAAACACCTTGACCGCAAACTGCAAATCCTTCAAACGAATGCTAATGACAAATGGTAAGATTCCTGGTCAGGTGTGCAAGAAGAAATTGGAGCATTTACCAACACTAGCCACAGCTCCAGGTGGCAATACTTACGGATACTGCCACATTAGCTCAGACTAATTCAGTTGAGGATATGTATTTGGCATGGATTGGTATCTGTGATGTATCACTCTGACTTTACGTGGAGCAGTTCCAGCTGATTAGCTTATCTGCTTTGAATGGGAATCTAGAAAATTGCATGAGGAAGAAATGAGTAGAAGGATTTCTTTTATAAGAGATGTATGGGGATGAGGCTTATAAAATCATGAGGGGCATAGAGTGAGTAGCCAATTCTTTTCTTTTCCAGGGTAGTGGAGTCCATAACTAGAGGACATGGGTTTAAGGTGAGATGGGAAAGATTTAAAAGGGGTAACATTTTCACGCAGAGTCTGGTGCGTGCGTGGAATGAGCTGCCAGAGGCAGTGGTGAACGCTGGTACAATTACAACACTTAAAAGGCATCTGGATGGGCATATAAATTAGGAAGGGTTTAGAAGGATATGGGCCAAATGCTGCCAAATCGGCCTGGAATAATTTAGGATGTCTGATTGGCATGCATGAGTTGAAGCGAAGGATGTGTTTTTGTCCTCTGACTCAGTTTGTTTAGAGTGTAAATGCAATATCAGTTGTACTATTTCTGTGCTGCAAGCCCTCATGTTATACAGTCTACCGTAATCCACTTCTTGCAGTTAATGAGTTATACAAAACAAGTGCTCATGTGGACTGGAAAGCGAAAACAGTCATCTTTATCAGTGGTAGTAGGAACTGCAGGTGCTGGAAAATCTGAGATAAGGTGTCGAGCTGGATGAACACAACAGGCCAAGCAGCATCAGAGAAGCAGGAAGGCTGACTTTTCGGGCTACCCTTCAGAAAATCTGAAGTGTGTAGGCCCAAAATGTCAGCTATCCTGCTCCTCTGATGCTGCTTGGCCTGCTGTGTTCATCCAGCTCTACACCTTGTTATCTTTGTCAGTGGAGCTACTGGATTGCCTCCGACCAATAATCCAATGACTTATAAACAAGTCTGCCCATGGGCTGCTTAGGTTAGCATTTATTCTCAATCACTCCTGAATGTGGAGGTAAGCCATTTTCTTGATTCACTGCAGTCCCCCTGGATGAGGAACACGCACTGGGCTGCTAGGAAGGGAGCTCCTTAGCCACATCAGGCTGGAGATTCATGCCAAGTCCCACTGAGTTCATGTTGGTTGAATAGTTATGTAAAATTGTATTGTCTGAAAAATACTATGTAAGTATCAATATGGTCAAAACATTCCTGATAGAAGTTGGCATATTAATGACATTCCCAGCATCATGTTCAAGCCACAAAACAGATAATGAATTGGTCAAGGAAAATGACAAAGATTAAAAGTTTAAGTGCAGAGCAACTGCTAACAAGAAATAAGTCGATAGGACTGTAGATTACAGATAAATAAAGAATCAATGTTGAAGTACCTGACCAAATTCAAATTGTTCTTCTTCACATGAGCCAATGATTATCTGTTTATCTCCTGCCCTCATTCTGAAGTGTTGGATGATGGACATCCATTGGACTGGTCTGTGCTTGCAGGCAAAGAACCGCAGAGATCTTCCATTCCAGTCTTCGTGATAACTGACCATTGAGCACATTGGAAGGATCTACAGAAGAATAATGAAACGGTTTGGCCAAATTGTGAATGCATTCTTCCATGCTTTGCAAGTCCTGGCAAGTAACTTGAGCTTCGTAGCTCTGGACCGGGGCTCGGGATACTAACACTCACTCTCCCAACATTAGTTGCTTGAGATTGCCTTATAAATTCTGAATGTCCTTAGTGCCTATGTTAAGTTGGAGGAGTTCAAATCCAAGTCGGTCAACTGAGCTTTAAACTGACCAAACCACTACTTCAGTAAAGGAAGTGATCTGGTATTAAATGTGTTCAAATAACATATTCCACCAACCGTAGTGAAATAGCTACGGATGAAGCTGAAAGGTTGGAGAAATATTAGCCAACTCATTGTCAACATGTTTGATCAAGGCATGTAACAATCGGCCAAGCCAATGGATCATTGAACAATTTACTCAAATACCAGAATACATGTCAGAGAAAATGAGGGTCAATCTGTAATGATGGTCAACCTTTAATCCCATGATATTCCTGCCATCTTCATACATGGTCATCAAGAGGAATCTGGTTGTTTGCTACATTCCTGGAGTTAGATCCTGAGCAAACTAGCATTGGCTCCTGTGTAACACTGGTATGTTAAATCGGAGATCTGGCACAAGCTGCCCTAAGAGGCAGCAGCTTCAGATTACTTAAGCGTTCTTTTTGTAATCAACCTGTTCAGAAGTTATTACACATCTCTGGAATAGGTAGGACTTGAACCCAGCCTCGTTTTCCAGGGTAAGGGTGTGATCACTGTGCTGTAAGATTTCAGGCTGCTTAATCCCAGCAGCATTCCACATTCCATTGGGTTCTGGATGTGTGTACCTTACTTACTGAAGGTTGACTGATCTGATGACATCTTTCTGAACATCCACGGTAGAGAAACTATTGGAAAAAATTATGAGGAATAGAATTAATCATTTGGAGAGGCAAAAATTAATCAAGAATTGTCAACATGGCTTTGCCACGGGACATGATGTCTGACGGGTGTTGATGTAGTCTACATGGATTATTGACCAAGGTTTTGAATGGCAGACTGTTTAAGAAGTTAAGAGCCTGTCGGATCCAAGATGATGTGACAAATTGGATCTATAATAGGCTTAGTGGCAGGAGGCAGAGGGTAATGGTCATTTTGTGACTGGAAGCCTATGCTATACGGCAAGGTTCAGTGCTTTTGTTTGTGGTGTACATTAGTGACGTCTAGACGTGAATGTAGGAACAATATCAGTTAACTTTGGAGATGACCCAATAATTGGTAGTGTGGTAAATAGCAAGGAGGAAAAGCCTTAGCCTACAGAATGATATAGACCAGCAGGTCAAATGGGCTGAACAATGGCAAATGAAATTTAATCCTGTAGTATAAGATGATGCGTTGTAGATGTTGGTGTGTTTTGGCCCCTTATTATCCTCTGTGCTGTGGACCCTGTTGGGACGGGGTGTCATCTTGTGCCAGTGATGCATTTTGGGGTGGCAAACAGTCAAGGGAGTAACATTGACTGGAAGTACCAATAATCAGAAGGACCTTGGTATGCATATCCATAGATTTCTTGAAAGCAGTAAGACAGGTTGATATGTTGGTTAAAAAGGCGTTTAGAGCACTTGCCTTTTATTAGTCAAGATATTGATTACAAGAATAAGGAGGTTGTGATGGAGCTGTATAACATTAGATTAGCCCTATTGGAGTACCGTGTGCAATCTGGCCACTGCACTATAGAAAAGATGTGATTGAACTAGTCGGGGTGCAGAGGAGATTCACCAGGATGCTGTCTGGAATGGAGCGTTTTGGCAATGAAGAGAGACTACGCAGGCTGAGTTGTTTTCCCCAGATCAGAGAAAGCTGACGGGTGACCTGATTGAGGTGTACAAAATTATGAGGAGCATGGACAGGGTAGATAGGAGGAAACATTTCTCCTCCAAAGAGAAATCTATAACTCATGGGATAGGTTTAACTTAAAAGATGCAGAAATTCAAAGGGAATTTTAGTAAGAATGTAGGTAGTATCTGGGGCTCATTACCTAAAAGAATAATAGAGGCAGGAACTTTTACAAAGTATTTAATTGATTGCTTGAAGTCCATAGCAATTAAGGCTATAGGCTAAGTGCTGGAAAATGTAATTAGTGTAGAGAGATGCTTGATGACATATTAGGGCAAAGGAGCTGTAAAACTCTAACTCTATAATACTCTTGAAAGCACAAAGAAAAAAGCCTTCATCGATTGTACCAGGATATTATCCATTCTGACTCAACTACAACTAGGATGTCCCTGTAGATATTTGGTCTTCAAAAAATGTTTGTTTATTTTGATAGATTTAGACATTACCTGTGGCTCAGTTGTATTTTCATCTCTGCGTGAGAAAGCTGTAGATTCAAATCTGAGACTTGATTGTGTAAATTGTTGGCTGACATCCTAATTCAGTACTGAAGGAATGTTGCGCCATCAGAAATTCCATCTTTCAGATCAGATGTTAACTGAGATCCTGTCAGTCCTTCCTGATATCAAAGATCTATTGATAATATTCAAAGAAAAGTTGTCAAGCTCTCCCTAGTGCCCCTTAAAAAAACCTCACTAAAATAGACTCCGAGATAGTGGGAACTGGAGAATCTGAGATAACAAGGTGTAGAGCTGGATGAACACAGAAGGCCAAGCAGCATCAGAGGACAAGGAAAGCTGACGTTTTGGGTCTGGACCTGAATTTTTCTGAAGAAGGGCCCAGACCCGAAACGTTAGCTTCCCTGCTCCTCTGCAGGTCGGCCTGCTGTGTTCATCCAGCTCTACACCTTGTTATCTCACTAAAATGGACCATCCGTTTGTTATCACGTTGTTTATTGGATCTAAATTCCATTTTCTAGTTTTTGACACTCCCTTTCCCTGACAAAAGTCTGGGATAAGCCAGACTCTTAGCAACCAGTGTCACACATGACCCTAATACGTGTCAAATTCACACCCATCACCAAGACTGCTTACTTCCATGTGCATAACATTGTCCAACACTGGCCCCAGTTTCCCACTTATGAAGTTGACATTAATGCCCCCAAACTAGTAATCCAGAGAGGCAGGCTAGAATTTTGAGAATATGGGTTTGAATTCCACTGTGGCAGATGGTAAAATTTGGGAAGAAAAGATCTACTTACCATGTAATCAATCATTGTTAGTTATGATTTAAAAACCCATCAGGTTCACTAATGTCCTTTTTAGGCATTGAAATGTCCTGTATTTACCTGGTCTGGTCTACATGTGATTCCAGACCCAAGGCACGGTGCAGTACTCTTAACTGTCTTGTGCATTGGCTGTAGCAGATCATTTAGTTCAAGAGGCAGTTAGAGATGAACAATAAATCTTGATCTACCTAGTAATGCTGACATCCCATGAATGAATTCTAAATAACTTGCTGCTGGAACCTTCAGTTATGCTTCTGGTCATGACTGTTCCAATGCACCCCTGGTTGGCTCTCCTCCATTTCATTCTCCATAAATTTGAGGTCATTCAAACTCTGCTGCCTGTGTCTTAACTCCGAGCAAGCCCCACTCCCTATCACTTCAGCACTCACTGACTTAGCGTGGCTCCCAGTAAAACAGCACTTCAATTATAAGTTTCTCATCCACGTTTCCAAATTCCCTAAAGACCACATCCTGTGTCTTAGAGTAATCACCTCAAACTCCACAACTTTCTGAGATATCTACACTCCTCTAACTAGTCTCTTGCATATTCCCAATTTTAATTGTCTCACTGACTGAGGTGAAAATGCATGACTCAGCTGCTAGTGCTACACAGGAAGGCAAAAGGTACTGAGATGTTCTGAAGTTGTCTAAAAGGCAGTCCAGAGGCCATGGAAGGTAAGTGGTGTCAAAGGGATGAGAGTGTAGGAGGGAATATGTTGCTGAGAGGCAGAGCAAAGATAAAGTGAGTGTGAGGTATCAGAGAGGAATGTCATTGACCTTCCTTTGAATTCATTCATGGGATGTGGGGGTCTCTAGCATTCACTACCCAGACAGCAGTTAAAAGTCAAACATATTACTGCGGGTGTGGAGTCACATGTAAATAAGGGTGACAGACTTCCTCTCCTGAAGTGAACCAGATGAGTTTTTCCTGACAATCAGTAATGTTTTTGTGGTCATCAGTAGACCATTAATTCCAGATTCTTTATTGAACTCAAATTCCACCATCTGCCATTGCGGGATTTGAACCTGGGTCCCCAGCCTCAACCTCTCCACCCCTCTCACCCACTCCAACCTCTTCCCCCACAGAATGGGCAGCCCTCCACTCCAACCCCAACCTCACCATTAAACCCGCAGACAAGGGTGGCGCAATGGTAGTATGGCGCACTGACCTCTACGTCGCCGAGGCCAAACACCAACTCTCTGACACCACCTCCTACCGCCCCCTCGATCATGACCCCACCCCCGAGCACCAAACCATCATCTCCAACACCATTCATGACCTCATCACCTCAGGAGACCTCGCACCCACAGCCTCCAACCTCATTGTTCCCCAACCCCGTACGCCCCGTTTCTATCTCCTTCCCAAAATCCACAAACCCGCCTGCCCTGGTCGACCCATTGTCTCAGCCTGTTCCTGCCCCACCGAACTCATCTCCACCTATCTGGACTCCATTTTCTCCCCTTTGGCCCAGGAACTCCCCATCTACGTCCATGACACCACCCATGTGCTCCACCTCCTCCAGAACTTCCAATTCCCTGGCCCCTGACACCTCATTTTCACCATGGACGTCCAGTCCCTATACACCTGTATTCCACATGCAGATGGCCTCAAGGCCCTCCACTTCTTGCTGTCCCGCAGGCCCGACCAGTCCCCCTCCTCCGACACCCTCATCCGCCTAGCCAAACTCGTCCTCACCCTCAACAACTTCTCTTTAGATTCCTCCCACTCCCTTCAGACAAAGGGGGTGGCCATGGGCCCCAGCTATGCCTGCTTCTTTTGTAGGTTACGTAGAACAGTCCCTCTTCCGCACCTACACAGGCCCCAAACCCCACCTCTTCCTCCGTTACATTTGATGACTGTATCGGTGCCGCCTCTTGCTCCCCAGAGGAGCTTGAACAGTTCATCCACTTCACCACCACCTTCCACCCCAACCTTCAGTTCACCTGGGCCATCTTCAACAGATCCCTCACCTTCCTGGACCCCTCAGTCTCCATCTCAGGCAACCAGTTTGTAACTGATGTCCATTTCAAGCCCACCAACTCCCATAGCTACCTACAATACACCGCCTCCCACCCACCCTCCTGCAAAAATTCCATCCCCTATTCCCAATTCCTCCGCCTCCGCCGCATCTGCTCCCACGATGAGGCATTCCACTCCCGCACATCCCAGATGTCCAAGTTCTTCAAGGACCGCAACTTTCCCCCCACAGTGGTCGAGAACGCCCTTGACCGCATCTCCCCCATTTCCCGCAACACATCCCTCACACCCCGCCCCCGCCACAACCACCCAAAGAGGATCCCCCTCGTTCTCACACACCACCCCACCAACCTCCGGATACAACGCATCATCCTCCGACACTTGCGCCATCTACAATCCAACCCCACCACCCAAGACATTTTTCCATCCCCACCCTTGTCTGCTTTCCGGAGAGACCACTCTCTCCGTGACTCCCTTGTTCGCTCCACACTGCCCTCCAACCCCACCACACCCAGCACCTTCCCCTGCAACCGCAGGAAATGCTACACTTGCCCTCACACCTCCTCCATCACCCCTATCCCAGGCCCCAAGGTGACTTTCCATATTAAGCAGAGGTTCACCTGCACATCTGCCAATGTGGTATACTGTATCTATTGTACCTGGTGTGGCTTCCTCTACATTGGGGAAACCAAGCGGAGGCTTGGGGACCACATTGCAGAACACCTCCGCTCAGTTCGCAATAAACAACTGCACCTCCCAGTCGTGAACCATTTCCACTCCCCCTCCCATTCTTTAGATGACATGTCCATCATGGGCCTCCTGCAGTGCCACAATGATGCCACCCGAAGGTTGCAGGAACAGCAACTCCTATTCCGCTTGAGAACCCTGCAGCCCAATGGTATCAATGTGGACTTCACCAGCTTCAAAATCTCCCCTTCCCCCACCGCATCCCAAAACCAGCCCAGCTCTTCCCTTCCACCCACTGCATCCCAAAACCAGTCCAACCTGTCTCTGCCTCCCTAACCTGTTCTTCCTCTCACCCATCCCTTCCTCCCACCCCAAGCCGCACCTCCATCTCCTACCTACTAACCTCATCCCACCACCTTGATCTGTCCGTCTTCCCTGGACTGACCTATCCCCTCCCTACCTCCCCACCTATACTCTCCTCTCCACCTATCTTTTCTCTCCATCTTCGGTCCGCCTCCCCCCTCTCCCTATTTTTTCCAGAACCCTCACCCCATGCCCCTCCCTGATGAAGGGTCTAGGCCCGAAATGTCAGCTTTTGTGCCCCTGAGATGCTGCTGGGCCTGCTGTGTTCATCCAGCCTCACATTTTATTATCCCCAGAACATTAGCTGAGTTTTTGGATAAATAGGTCTTGAGATAATACTACTAGGCCATTGCCTCTTCACCTTCTTATACAACTGCTGGCTGTTTCTCTGCATTGTTGAGATGCTACTGACTCCGGTGGCAATTTGGGACCAGGCTGCCACAGCCTGATGGCATAGACTCCTGTGCCGGTCCTCTGCTCAGACCGAATTTGGAATATTGTGAGCAATTTTTAGGCCTGCTATCTCGAAGGATGTGCTGGCCTTGGAGAGGGCTCCAGAGGAGATTTAGAAGAAAGATCCTGCAGATGGAGAGCTTGTCACAAGCAGTGGCTGAAGACTCTGGTTCTGTAATCGAAGGAGTTTTGAAAGAAGAGGGAGCACCTCGTTGCAACTTACAGAATCTTGAGTGGCCTGGATAGAGTGGATGTGAAGATGATGTTTCAACTAGTAGGAGAGACTAGGACTCGGTGGCACATCCTCAGATTGAAGGAACGGCCCTTTTAGAGCTGAGATGAGGAGGAATTTCTTCCGCCGAAAGAGTCTTCCTCCTATAAGACCAGACGTTAGGGAGCAGAATAATGCCGTACAGCCCATCCAGTCTGATGAATCTGTAGAACCCATTGCCACAGAAGGCTGTGGGGCCAGGTCATTGAGTATATTAAGACAGAGAGAGATTCTTGATTAGTAAGGGGAGACCAAGGGTTATGGGGAGACAGCAAGAAAATGAGGTTGAGAAATATATCAGCCATGATCGAATGGCGGAGCAGACTTGATGTGCTGAATAGCCTAACTCTGCTCCATTATCTTCTAATCTTATGGCCTTAAGGTCTACTGGGAGGAGGACTCCTCTCCTTTATACCACCCATCTCAAGTAGGACCTTCAGGTCCCTGTTGGAGAATTCTATCGCTATCTTCCCCTTGTCTGACTTATTTAGAAAATATCCTTGATGCAGCAGAACAGTTTCAGAATGCCAGTGCTTGCCCAGGTGCTCAGCAGCCTTTTAATGATGGCAGGAGTGCAGAGGATCCTGTTTGTTTTTTTTTGACGCACGTCCGCTAAATGACAAATTGTTCCAGGAACAGGCGTGTGGTAAGACGGGGATTAGAATCCCAACTGAAGAATAGGAATGAGGATAGATAGTGAATAAGATGTGTTTGTTAAAATGCACTGAGAAATCTCTAAATCTTGCAGCATGAAACCCTCCAAAAATTGCGAGACAATTCACACTTAGGACTCAATCTTACATTTTTCTCTCTACGTTAAAAGAAAGCCTGAATTCAATGGGATAAAACACATGGAGTAATTAATTAATTATTTGCATTTAAAACTACAAATTTGTTTTCTATAAACATTGGGTTTATTTTATTGCCTTTTTTAAAAGAAAAGTTTCAAGGTTGGCACCTCAAATTTTAAAGGATTTTCTTGTTAATGAATATTTGAAGGAAGATTAAATGGAACTTGTTGGTTTTAAAATGTTTTAAAATTCATTGAATAATTAACCACTTTTGCCTTTTTTAATTAATGTGTTTATAGATCAGAGATTACTTCAGTAAACAGAACAAAATTACTATGCAGGAGTTAATGAATTGTTCTAAATTTGTTAATATTTGAGGATATTAGTTGAGTTATTTTGTAGCCACAAAAGGACTTTGTTCTCTGCAACATTAAACTTTGTCATAGTTTCCAAAAGAGAATTTATCGATGCTTACATTTTTTTTCCATCCCTTAACTAGATTTAGACAGGTGTGTCAGCACGTTTAGTCTTTGAATCTTCTAAGCTACAAATGATGGGAGCCAATATGTTAAAGCATGCAAGCACAGTATAGTTCCAGTCAGAAAGTTCTCTTCGGCTTGCCAGTGTGTGCCTTTCACCAGACGTCTAGCTGGTTGAGACTGGTTCACCTGGTTCTATGCTTACCTGTCTAATCATAGTCAAACAGACAATTGCAATAGTTTCTCTTCCTGTTCACTTTGGTGCTCCTAACAATCTGTCCTCAGACCCCTTTTAATTTTTTGTCTATGTGTTACCTCTTGCTGATATCATCTGAAGACAAGCCATTAGTGTTCACGTGCAGCTGACAACAGCCATCTCTACCTCACTACAGTCTCTCTCAACTGTTGATCTGATTACCCCTCTGTTTTGTTCTCTTCCACGTGATTTCTTATTGCCAGGCAGTTCATCCTGACTGCAAACAGAGACAAATATAATGTTTAAAAACATGGGCAGGATTTTAAGCCTACTGTAACCCAGTCCCCAAAATAGGAAAGGTGCTATTTCATTCAAAGAAATTAACCAGCAATTGAACTTGTGAACAAAGCAATTGATTTGAATTATAGTCTGCCCAAACCCAAAGGAGTTTTGGAAGTAATTATTAAAATAATTTTGTAGGACTGGTGGTGTGCAGAGATGCATCTTTTGGTGGAGTCATGGGGGTTGAGGAATACATAGTGTGTATTGGGGAATTTCCCACTCCAACCACCATGTTATTTCTCCATTAGCACCCCCAACCCCCACTTTATTTCTCACTATGTGGCCTTCTGGGAGAAGGTGGGAAACATACATAGCAAGTATTGTGACATTCAACTCGTCAGATTTACAACTGAAAGAACGGGAGAGGACATGGCCGAACACTAGAGAATAGAGGCAGGGGCATAGTGGTATTGTCACTGGACTAAAAATCCAGAGCTAGTCTAATGTGACCATGTAACCATTGTGTAATACTGTAAAATAAAATCTGGTTCATTAATGTTCTTAAGGAAAGGATATCCGTCATCCTTACCCAGGCCCACAACAATATGGTTGACTCAATTCTCCTCCAAAAGGATTTAGCAAGCCCTTGCATTCATGGGAATCTAAGGATGGGTAAGAAATGCTGACTTTGCTAGTGACGCCACATTCATAAAATCAATAAAGAAAAGAAAACATTACAACCAAGCATCAGCTTTGGCTCCGTTCATCGCTCTTTTTGCTGTTGTCTGAAGATTTTGAATTCCTCTTCAGAGACGAGAACAGGAAATCCAGATGGATCTCCTAATGTTGCATTGTTGGAGGTGTGCTGCCTTTCAGATGTTATAAATACATCTTGCCTGCCCTTGCAGGTAGACATAAAAGATTTAATTTTGAAGAATGTTGGAGTTCTTCACATTCCCCTCCCATTGTTGCCCCATTACACATTTTTCTCATACTCCTTAAAAACTAAAGAGCCCTCAAAGTATGACATTGAATTCATTGAACTATCTGGTGCTGTGATTTGAGGGCATTCGGTATTATCAGTTTGGGAAATAATGTAAATAAAATATACAAGAGATTTGTTATCATTAACTTGGTGTTTAGATAACTCTGTTTATGCAGATACTTGTGCCATATTTATCAATTGTAAACAAACAGACTGGCCCTCACCAACCTGAAGAATGAAAGAATTCTTAGACATGTAATTAATTATTACAACTTCTCAGATGAAGTTAATGAGAGTTAAACTGGACAGCCTCTGAAAGCTGGTGGAGGAAACTCTGTTTCAGTTGTTTAAAATAATCTATCAAAAGGAATTCACCAATATTTCAAACAGGAAGATGTGTCTCTTTCTTTATTATAATTGTGAAATCAAAATTACTCTATTAAATTCAACTATCATCTCCTCAAGGGCTATTGAGGATGGTTAAATAGATTTGGCAATCAAAGCAAACCTTTTCATGTGAAATCATAGCAGCAGAATCAATAATGAGGGGGTACAACTTCATTTATATGTAGATAGTGCCTTGAAGCATCTTTTTGTCTGCTTCTGCCTGCTCAATTCTGTTCCGAAAACCTTTTTATTGAAAGCAGAAATCATGTCAGTCTCAGTAAAAAAGCAAAACAGTTTCTCTATGCCTAGACTAATATTGTAGCCATGCTGCTATTGATTCCATGGAGTATTTAAAGCGTACAATACTCAGATAGATCATTTTGTGTTGAGAGACAAAAGGAGTAAGTGGAATAAGAAACAGGAACAGGAGTAGGCCATACAGCCCCTTGAGACTCCTCCACCATTCAATTTGTTCACGTGATCTGAGATTCCTTACATTCACTTTGTTGTGTTTTCCCTAAAACCCTTGATTCTGTCTTACCTCAGCCTTAAGTATACACAAGACCCTCACAGCTCTCTGTGCTAAGGAGTTCCAAAGACCCACAACCCTCTGAGGGAAGAAATTCCTCCTCATTTCAATCATAAATTGGCACTTCTTTATTCTGAGGCCACGCCCTCCAGTCCAGATTCTCCCATGAGGAGAAACATCTCTCAGCATTTACCCTGTAAAGCTCCTGAAGAATACTGTACATTTCAATGAGATTACCTCTCTTTCTTGTAAAGTCTGCCACTGGACTCCAAATCTGAACTCAATTTTTGTCTCCAGAGATGCTGCCAGCCCTGCTGAGCTTCTCCAGCAATTTCCAGTCTTGATTCGAGTAAGAGGGAAGAGAGAAGCTGACTGGCCTCCTCCTGTTACAATGACCATTGCTGATAAACATTTGCATCACATTCTTCACCCTGCTACTTTAGCAGAGCTGGCAATCAATTTAAATTAAACAATTGCTATTAAAGTTTAGGGTCAAGGAATGTTGCATTCAACATTCTGCTCCTAATACTAACAATACACTTTCTCGGCTCAGTCACAGAATGAGAAGGATAGAATTCTTTAATAAGAATCTTTCTATGTTGGTTTTATTGATTCAGACAAAAAATGAACGTGAAGCTATGGAATTTCTCACAAAGTACTCCACTGTAGTAACTATTTTGTAGCAATCCCATGTGGTTTTTAATCAGTGATTGTTTCATTCCCGGCTGGATAAGGTAGACAAATTTACGGTCGGCAGGGCATTTAAGATTTTATCTATGCCAACAGACAAGGAGATATCTGCTGACAATACAACCTTGCCATTTTAGAGTTGAGTTAAATATTCACTCGCTATTTCTTTTAAAACTACTGAGCTGTTTCAGCTTCATACTTAACTGCACTGTGGTGATTGCGTTAATTCCATCAGCTCGCCAGGTACTGTATTTCTCAGGTTACCTATTCTGTTTATTTCTCTCAATTCTTGTCGTAGTGTTGTATCATTTCCGTTATTAGGAAGAAGGCAATTTCCAAATGTTCAAATTTCCCATAACTTTCTTCTCGACTTTTGAAAATTTCAAAAACTGAATCTGAAAAGTTTCAGCTGAATCCTCTCTAAAGAACTAAGGTAATCGTAAAAACTGAAAGAACTGTTTACACGGTAAATCAGGATCAAAAATAAAGTCGCTGGACCTGCTAAGCTTTTACAACAACTTTGTTTTTGTAAGATAATTGTGGATTTTAACGGCCTGTGTAATTTCCCTGAGGTGTGGCTCCCATCATCCTCAATTAAAATTACAGTAAAATTGCAGGAGGAAACTCGGGGAAATCCCAGGTAATGACAAATTACTATGGGCCCTGGATTGAGATTTGTTTATTTTGCAGTTGATGGTTAGTCATTTTTACTTACAATTTACAAATAATCTTTTACGTTAATCCACAGTTTTGCTGAAAAGATTCTATTTTTTTCCAGTTAACGTTTAGGAACAGTTGCGAAGAAGAGTCATTGGACTTGAAATGTTGACTCTTTCTCTATCCACGGATGCTGTCAGACCTGCTGAGTTTCTCCAGCGTTCTGTGTTTGATTTATCAAACAGCTACGAGGACTAAATTTTGGGGTGCTTTGTGCTAGGGTACAGTTACATGACTTCAGCGGCCGTCCCATGTTGAAAGTTCCAAGATGAGCTTTTAGCTGTGATTATTGTACAAAGTTAATAGTTGAATGACTGACTTCTGCATTGTTAACAATTATGTCAAACCTCTCCTGTATCCATCACTGTTGAGCGTGGCCCAGAACATCCACTTTCTAGTCTGGAGTCCCTGGAACGCGAGTTGTTTGTTTTATTTCCCAGCCTGGGACAATGAAGCAAATGCAGTTCCCTCCCTGTTGTTGCAACTAAGATACATTCACTCTGGAAACAAAATATCACGAATTAAACAGATTCAGGTCAGTATGAAAGTAACAGTGCATTTTCATGTTTGTTATACCTAGGGTTAGATATTTTGTTACGTAGATTTTCTCTTGACAATTAGAAAGAAGCCCAGAAAAAAGTAAATCTCTTAATTATCACAATTCTGAGTACATTTTAAAAGTATATCATTGGCATTACATAAGCAAGAACTCACTATTTAGCAACTACCTAGTTGTAATTTTAAACAGTACATGCAATTTTCTACAAACCAAAATATTTCATCTGTGCAGTTTCAAATTGCCAAATGTAAGAAACAAATGATTTTAGTATTTGTTTTCACTCATACATAGAATGTGGACCGAACCAGCATTTATTGCCCATTACTAGCTGCCCTTGAGAAGGTGGTGATGAGCTGCTCTCTGGAACTGCTGCAGCCCATGTTCTTATGTAAACCCACAATGCTGTTTGGGGCGGAATTCCAGGATTTTGTCTCAGTGTTGCTGAAAGAATGGTGACATATTCCAAGACAGGATGGTAAGTGGCTTGGAGGGGAACCTGCCACGTGGACCTGAATCATTACTGATAGGCAGTAGCAGTCACCAGCCTTTGGTTCCTTCCAGGAATCTCCAAGAGACATTTGCAAGACCTTGCAGTTCGCCATAAGAAAGGTAACTGATGGTTTGTTTGCCAGCACAGGCAATTATGTCAACTTTGCCACTAAGAATGAATGGGCACTTGGTTCTGTAGCTCCAGGTGGCTTCTGATAAGATGGCACCGACCATTATAGCCTGCATGCACAAGACATCTGGAGAATATCCTGAGTAAACTGCAAGAGTTTCCACACCATCAATATGCAACAGATCTGTTGCCACAGTACGTAGTTCTTTGAGATGCAAGATTCCGAGGCAGCTGTGGTATTTCTGAGGCATTCCATCCCTGTCTGGACACCTCTGGTCACACATGAACAAATCAACCATGGCACAATTTAAGCTAAATAGCAACAAGATGCATCACTGAGCACATCACTGGCCTATGGAATGTATGTTTCAAGTGCCTGGCGAAATCTGTAGGTGCCCTTTTAATACACACCGGTCAGAGTTTCCAGAGTAGTCCTGGTGTGATGCACCCTTCACCACATTGCACTTAAGTTTGAACAGCATTTTTTCAAATGCTTCTAAGGAGCCAAAAGCAAGCAGCAGCTCCTGGAATTCCCAATACATTCTCTTTATTACTCGGTTTCTGGGCAGCATGGTGACTCAGTGGTTAGCACTGCTGCCTCACAGTGCCAGGGACCTGGGTTCAATTCCACTGTCAGTGACTGTGTGGAGTTTGCGCATTCTCCCCAAGTCTGCATGGGTTTTGTCCTTCAGTCCAAAGATGTGCAGGTGAATTGGCCATGTTAAATTGGCCATAGAGTTCCAGGATGTTTGGGTTAGACACAGGGAAATGTGTGGGTAGGTGAATGAGGCAGGGTGGGATGCTCCTCAGAGGGGTAGTGCGTACTTGTTGGGCCAAGTGGCCTGTTTTCATATTGTAGGGATTCTATGAGTTGTTTGTCCACAAGGTAAAGGAAAGTCTTTCTCTGTTGAGTGATAGTGTATTTGAGCAGGGTATGCTGGGCTGAGCCGGCATCCAAACTAATTTGCACTACTTAAAGTTAGCCTGAAGGGGGAGACCAAGTTGAAAACATTATAGTTGTGAGTTTGACCTGAGAACATTGAAAGAATGGGATATAATGGACACCAAGCAGTACAACTGCATTTGTGGTCATAGTTAAGAAAATGGAAAAGAAGGGAGATATCAACTAGTTACAGAGAGGCATTTAACCCTTCAGATAAACTTTCAGCAGCCTTTGAGAAATCTTTGGCATTTGTACAATTTTGGTACAATTTCACTCATGGACCTGAATTCAGTGCTTCAAGTTCAATGATCCCACACAAGTGGTTAAGATAAGTGAACATATAGGTCTTCAAATATCATATCCCATAGTTCCATACTGCATTCACACACTGCCCAACTCACCCAAAAGCTTGAACACACATTCCCCAGAACACTAGAGCCTGGATTTCTGAATTACTCATCGGATGAAATTACAACAATGCCACCACCAGTGCCACAACTTCCCAAATATCCCTGCAGCGCCTCTGGTGGGCTTGTCCAAGCAGTGAGAAAATATCTCCAGGATGATGATTGAGAAGCCTGCGATGCTGATTTGGTGAGTATGATCAGAGCAGGCGGTTGATTTACTGGTCTGTGGGCCAGCTCTCCCAATTTTGGTACCAGTACCCGGGTGGTTAGGCTGAATTTTTAGGGCTTTGTCTTGTCTGAATCTGTGCTTGGGAAAGTACTAAGTAGCCCATTTTGTTTTAATCTTGCTGTGCCTTTTTGAAGAAGTTGATACAATTGAATGCCCTTAATAGACCATTTCCGAGGGTCAGCTGTATCACTGTGTTTTGTGAATTTCAAACAATAAGCTTCTGAATCAAAGTCAAGAATTCCACCCAGTGAGCCCTCTCCAATATTTGGGCTTTTGTATCTTTTCCATCTCTGTATATCTTTATTATCTAAAATGATTTTTAATGTTATGATTGCCAAAATTGATTTCACATTTTTTTTTGCCTGTGTAAAAGTAGGCATTCTATATTTCCAAAATATTTCACATTGATAAAGTAGGAAGTAGAAGCTACTTTCAGAAGTTGACTTGAAATGAATGCTTTGATTTTGTGATAGTAAGAACTGTAGATGCTGGAGTCAGAGATAGCACAGTTGGGAGCTGGGAAAGAACAGCAGGCCAGGCAGCATCAGAGGAGCAGGAAAGTCGATGTTTTGGGTCGGGACCCTTCAATTCATACTATCTCCGAATAGGTGGAACAGTGATAGGTGAGTGCAAGTGGGGAGTGGTGGGGATTAGTCAGTGAGGTCGAGGAGCAGATAGGTGGGAGAGAAGATGGACAGGTTGTGTCAGGTCAAGGAGGCAGGGATGAAAGGGAGGGTCATTCATGGGATGAGGCCGGGGGTGGGGACATCTTGAAACTGGTAAAATCCGTATTTAGGCCATTGGGCTGTTGGCTCCCAAGGCGGAATGTGAGGTGCTGTTCCTCCAGTATCCAGGTGGAGTCATTGTGACACTGGAGGAGGCCCAGGATGGACATGATGTCCAGGGAGTGGGAGGGAGAGTTGAAGTGGTTCGCGACTGGGAGGTGTTGTCATTTGTTGTGAACCGAATGTAAATGCTCCACAAAGCGGTCTCCAAGCCTCCGCTTGGTCTCCCCGATGTAGATTAGGCCACATCAGGAGCAACGGGCGCAATAGACCACATTGACAGATGTGCAGGTGAACCTCTGCTGATGTGAAAGGTTTGTTTGATACCAGTTTCACAGTCTCCCCACTCCTGGCCACATCTCACGACCAACCCTACCTTTCAACCCCGCCTCCTTGACCTGACACAACCTGTTCATCTTCTCCAACTAGCCCCACCCCACCCTACCTGCATTCACCTATCACCATCCTACCTACCTCCCCAGGCCCCACCCCTCCTCCCTATTTATTTCTGAGCTCCCTTCCACCTTCTCCATTCTCCTGACTTGAAATGTAAACTTCCCTGCTCCTCTGATGTTGCCTGACCTGCTGTGTTCCTCCAGCTCCACACTGTGTTACAGCTGCTTTGATCTGTAGCATCTCAAGGTACCAGAAGTCCCCAGCTTAGTAAGTATATGTCACCTATAGGTGCCAATGTTTGAAGAACATTTGTAGGGACAAAGTTTGGAGCTATCGTCTCAGTGCCATGAGTTGTGGCTCTATATTCTGTATCCGCATTGTACAGATTATACCTACTGGAAGCACTGGATCCACCACATAGGATCGATGACCTAAAGCTAGATGTGTAGGGCAGGGAAGAAGACCCTTCAAACTTTCTCAGTTCTACACTCTGGCCTTGCTTTTTAACCTCAACTCATGATGCACAATGCTAATGCTGCATTAGGTATTGTCAGTTTTAAAGTAATAAAGGATCACATTTTGATGGTAGCAGGAGATTGAAAGGTTATGTATCACAATCTTGTGACAATTGTGATCCATTTTTCAGGTTTGGCTTCAGAACGTTGTTGATAGCTCTCCTGGGAAGAATCTTGAATGTTTTTTATGTCACAGGAGCTTCTCAAATACAAGATTGATTATACTCTTCTGAACAGCAAAGAATGCCCATGAAGACATAATCAAATATTTGCTGAAAGGACATAGTTGAAAGATTCACCACAGGATCAGCATAATGAATCCCTGGACTGAATATTCCTTTATTTCTCGTCTGACCATTAAGAGAGAAGTAATTCAGACATTTTAATATTTTCTGCAGGAAATGGCTTGCGTTAAGGTCGAGTGTGTCGTGAGGGATAAGTACAGAATTGGAGAGGCCCCAGTTTGGGAAGAAAAACACAGTTCTCTTCTCTATGTGGATATCACTGGTCAGAAGGTGTGCAGATGGAATGCAGTCACAAAACAAGTGAAGGAAGTACATGTTGGTAAGCAAAAGTTAGGTCTTCATTAGGCTAGTTCTATTCCAAGCCTTACATAGGAACTGCTTCCTCCCTTTGTTAAAATATGCAAAATCTTTCCATCATCAGAAGACAACTATCTGTTACTCCCAATATTTGCACTGCAAATTTCCCTGTAGCATTTCTGTATAAAATCACCATAATGGTGAACAAATGCTGAATTAAGAACCACTTTATGCCTTCGAACTATCCAAGTTACATAGAATATAGAAAAGTACAGCACAGTACAGGCCCTTTGGCCACGAGGTTGTGCCGTGGAATAATCCTAATCCAAAAATAAAGTAACCTAACCTACATTCCCCTCAATTCACTGCTGTCCATGTGCATGTCCAGCAGTCGCTTAAATGTCACTAATGACTCCGCTTCCACGACTCCCACTGGTAAATTATTCCATGCGCTCACAACTCTCTGGGTGAAGAACCTCCCTCTGACGTCTCCTCTATACCTTCCTCCTAACACCTTAAAACTATGACCCTTGTGGCAGTCTATCCTGCCCTGGGGAAAAGTCTCTGGCTATCGACTCTATCCATGCCTCTCATTACCTTGTACACCTCGATCAGGTCACCTTTCTTCCTCCTTCTCTCCAGAGAGAAAAGTCTGAGCTCAGTCAACCTCTCCTTGTAAAACAAGCCCTCCAGTCCAGGCAGCATCCTGGTAAACCTCCTTTGCACCGTCTCCAATGCCTTCACATCTTTCCTATAATAGGGCGGCCAGAACTGGACACAATATTCCAAGTGTGGTCTCACCAGGGTTTTGTAGAGCTGCAGCATAACCTCGTGGCTCTTAAACTCGATCCCCCTGTTAATGAAAGCCAAAACACCATATGCTTTCTTAACAACCTTATCCACCTGGGTGGCAACTTTGAGGGAGCTATGCACTTGAACACCAAGATCCCGCTTTTCCTCCACACTGCCGAGAATCCTGCCTTTAATCCTATATTCAGCATTTAAGTTCGACCTTCCAAAATGCATCACTTCGCATTTATCCAGGTTGAACTCCGTCTGCCATTTCTCAGCCCAGCTCTGCATTCTGTCAATGTCTCGCTGAAGCCTGCAATAGCCCTCGATACAATCAATGGCACCTCCAACCTTTGTGTCATCTGCAAACATACTAACCCACCCCTCAATCTCCTCATCCAAGTCATTTATAAAAACTACAAAGAGCAGAGGCCCAAGAACAGAGCCCTGCGGGACACCACTCAGCACTGACCTCCAGGCAGAATACTTACCATCTACAACTGCTCCCTGCCTTCTGTCAGCCAACCAATTCTGAATCCAGACAGTCAAATCACCCTGTATCCCAAACCTCCTGACTTTATGAATGAGCCTGCCGTGGGGAACCTTATCAAATGCCTTGCTGAAGTCCATGTACACCACATCCACTGCTCAACCCTCATCAACCTGTCTCGTGACTTCCTCAAAGAACTCGATAAGATTTGTAAGTTCTTACAATTTGTTTCGCATCCTGTCAGGATTGGAAGAAAGCCTTGCATGTCTCAGAAATGTCCCATAGCACGTCACATAAATGCTTTTGGCCTGTAGTCCCCTATCGGTATGTAATTAAATGTTGCAGTCCTTTTGTGCACAGAGCAAGATCCTACAAACAGCAATGAGATGAATGCTAAATAGTAGGGGAGTGGGGGCATTTGGAAATGTTGACTTGGCCAACATTTCTTCTTCAAAATAGTGGAATAACTTCTTATTATCCACATAAACAAGCGAGGGGGATTTAGAATCAGGTCAATTGCCAAAAAAGTACAGCAATTTCTCTGTGAGTACTGCACTTGGATGTGCTATAGGAGTTCAGCCATTACCTTGCTGAGAATAGAGATTATTATTTCTAGCCAAGTCTAGCCAAACTGCTTGGTATGTTTTCATCTCAGAAGGAGACCGTTCCTCCCACTGTGTCTGCACCGGAATGAGCAATTCACTGTGCCATTCCACCACCTTCTCCTTAGAACCCTGCACGTTCTTCCTTTTCACGTAACACTCTAAAAGGTATAGTCACTGTAGTTCCACATCTCATTAAAGAGAGAGAGGACCAGTGGTGGTTTAAGCTGTGGGCCATCACGTCTCAGGCAAGGGGGCGAGGCTGTGAAAGTGGGACCTTCATCATAACCTCAGCCAATGTGGGTGTTGAATCTCTACTGTTGTTACTGTACATTACACACCAGCTGAGCAGCCCACTGACCTAACAAACCGGTCTAATTCTCCCTGGAAGGCCTGAATTAGCCTACTTCCACAACAGCCTCAGGCAACACATTCCAGATCCTTTACCGTCATGATGTGAGAAAGTCACTCTTCTTGTCTTTTTTTATCAAATACCTCAAATTTGTGTCTCTCATTCTTGACCTTTCCATTGGTATGAACATTTTCTCCCTATGTACTTAGTCTGGACCCTTCATGATTTTGAATAGGTCTATCAAATCTCTTCTCAAACTTTTACTTTCTAAGGTAAACAATCCCATCTTCTCCAATCTATCTTCATAACTAAACTAACTCAATTTATATAATTCAATACAATCCTCTTCTCACCACTAACTGCTGGTATATATAAGTACTTAATCTCAAACACATTCTTCTAATCAAACATGCGTCAAATGAAAAATTATCCTGGTTAAAGAACAAAAAAATGTCAAATAGGGAAGTTACCAAGGGAAAACTGGTGACAGTTGAGTTCAATTAAGTTTTCAAATTATTTTTGGTCATCATCTTTTTCCTTAATGATGAAATTGGGGCATGAAAAGTTGCAGTTGTTACAATAGAGTCCGAGAGTCATACAGCACGGAGACAGGCCCTTTGGCCCAAACTAGTCCATGCCAACCAAAATGCCCATCCATGCTAATCCCATTTCCCTGCACTTTGCCCATATCCTTCTCAACCTTTCCTATCCATGTATTTGCCCAAATGCCTTTTAAATGTTGGTAATGTATCTGCCTCAACTACTTCTGCTGCCAGCTCATTCCATATGCGTACCACTCTCTGAGTTTAAAAAAAAATTGCCCCTCAGGCTCCCATGTATTCTTTCCCCTCTTCCCTAAACTGATGCCCTCTGGTCCTCAATTCCCCAGCCCTGGGAAAAAGACTGAGTGCATTCACCCTATCCATTCCTCTCATGATCTTATATACTTCTGTAAGATCTCCCCTCAACCTCCTATGCTCTAAGGAAAATAGTCCTAGCTTGTTCAATATCTTCCTTTAAATCAGTCCCTTGCATCCTGGCAGCATCCTTGTAAATTTCTTCTGCATTCTTTCGAGTTTAACAACACCCTTCCTATTGCAAGGTGATCAAACCTGAACACAATGCCCCAAGTGCGGCCTCACCAACATCCCGTACAACTGGAGCATAACTTCCCAACTTCTATACTAAATGCCCTGACTGAGGAAGGTCAGTGTGCCAAAAGCCGCCTTCACTGCCCTGACTACTTGGCACTCCACTTTCAGAGAACCATGCCCCTGAACTCCAAGGTTCCTCTGTTCCACTACACTCCTTAAGGCCCTACCATTCACCATAAAACTCCTAGCTCTCTGATGAAGGGTCTAGCCCTGAAACGTCAGCTTTTGTGCTCCTGGGATGCTGCTGGGCCTGCTATTTTCATCCAGCCTCACATTTTATTATCTTGGATTCTCCAGCATCTGCAGTTCCCATTATCACCTCACACATTTGCCATTTCTCGGTCTACTTTCCCCACTGATCAAGATCCTGCTGCAATTTCTGAACGCCTATTTTAGTGTAATCTGCAAATTTACTAATCATGCCTAGTACATTCTCATCTAAGTCATTGATATAGATAACAAACAACAATGGACCCAGCATTGACCCCTGAAGCACACTACTAATCCAGTCCAAAAAGCATCCTTCCACTATTGCTTCCTACCATCAAGCCAACTGTGTATCTAGTTTGCCCGTTCTCCCTGTGTTCCATGCAATCTAACATTCCAGAGCAGCCTATCATGTGGAACATTACCAAAGGCCTTACTGAAATCTATATAGACTATGTCCACGGCTCTGCCCTCATCAACTTTCCTGGTCACTTCATCAAAGAATTTTAACAAATTTGTGGGGCATGATCTCCCACACAATAAGCCAAGCTGACTATTCCTAATCAACCCTGTCTTTACAAATGCATGTATATTTTATCCCTCAGAATCTTGTCAAATAACTTACCTACCACATTTTTTAAGCTTACTGGTCTATAATTCCCAAGATTTTCTTTGCAGCCCCTCTTGAATAAGGGCACAACATTCGCTACCCTCTGGCCTTCCAGGACCTCACCCATGGCTAACAATGATGCAAATATATCAGCCAGGGCCCCTGCAATTTCTTCCTTCACATCTTGTAGGGTTCTTGGACATATCTGGTCGGGATCTGGACATCTATCTAACTTCATACATTCTAATATGCACAACAACTCTTCTACTGCGATATGGACAGTACTCAAGATATTGCCACTAAATTTCCCAAATTTTGAAATCTTCATGCCTTTCTCCATGGTAAAAACAAGAAATATTCATTGAGGACCTTGCATATCTCCTATGGTTCCACACATACATTTTCTCTTTGGTCCTTGAGGCATCCTATTCTCTCTCTAGTTATTCTTTTACACTTAATATACTTAAAAAATCTCTTTGAATTCACCCTAATCTTCTCAGCCAAAGCTATCTTGAGCCCCCTTTTCGCCCTCCTGATGTCCTTCTTCAGTAAACTCCTGTATCCCCTATTTACCTCCAGGCATTCCCTTGATCGCAGCTCCTGCGCCTGAGCCATACCTCTTTCTTTTTCTGGTCAAAGCCTCAATGTTTCTTGTCATCCAGAGTTCCCTACTCCTTCCAGCCTTGCCCTTCACCCGTAGGAACATTTCGACCTTGAATTCTAGCTATCACACTTTTAAAGACCTTTCCTTTGCTAGCAGTCCCTTTGCCTGCAAACAAACTACTCCAATTAATCCACGCAAGTTCCTGTCTAATTCCATCAAAATTTGCCTACAAGAAAGTGAATTTCTTACTTGTATTTTGACACTTGTGCGTTTGAGTCTGTCTCTGTGTTTTCCAATGGAGGTCTGCCAAAGAAGCTGGTGTATATGTATGTGAATCATGATAATGAAGCCAATTATAGCTTCTTCTCAAAAACATCAAAGTTTTAGCCTCGACCATTTTATGTGGCAGAAAATTTCACAGGCTTACCACATTCTGGGTGAAAAAAATTCTCCTCCTCTCAGTCCTAAGTGGTCTGTCCCATATCCTTAGACAGTGACCCATGGACTACCACAAAAACATAGAATCTCTACAGTGTGGAAGCATGATATCCAGTCCATTGAGTCTGCACTGACCCTCCTGAAGAGCATCCGACCAGCCCCTACCCTGAGCCTGTAACCCTGCATCTCCCGTGGCCAATCCACCCAGCCTTATATTTAGACTGTGGGAGGAAACTGGAACACCCAAAGGAAACCCAGGCAGTCAGTGGGAGAATGTGCAAACTCCAAACAGACTCCTGAGTAATCAAACACATGCTGTGAGGCAGCAGTGCTAACTGCTGAGCTAATGTGCTGCCAACTGTGCCAGTCATTGAAACATTCTTACCCCATCCAGACCTGTTAAGATTTTATAGATATTCCCTCATTCTTATAAACCAGTGAATATGAACCTAATGGATCCATTCTGTTTTCAAACATCAGTCCTGGCTTCCCAGGAAACTAGTCTGGTAAATCTTTCTGGCACTCCATATTTAGAACATACTTCCTCGGCTAAAGAGAGTAAAATTGCACACAGAACTCCAAGTGTGATCTCACCAAGGCTTTGTACAATTGCAGCTGAACATCTCTGCTCCTGTACTTGAACACTTTTGCTACGAAGGCCAAAATATCATCTATCTTCTTCATCTCCTGCTGGACCTATATACTGACTTTCAGCTGCTAGTATTCAAGAGGTCCCAGATCTCATTACAATTCTCTCTTTCCCAATCTATTGCTATTCAAATAAACATCTGCCTTCCTCTATTTGCTACCTCACCTTTATCTACTTTATGCTTTTAACTGCTGTGCATGGAAGAATGTTTCCTCTTGTGGGAGAATCCAGAACTGTGGTCATAGTTTAAAAATAAGGGGGCACCATTTAAAGCAGAATTCCATGCTGTTTATCTCTATGACTCTATGAAAATGTTGCTTTCTCTCGGAGGATTGAGAGTCTTTGGAATTCCCTTCCTCAAAAGATGCAGGATCTTTAAATATTTTCAAGGTGATGGTAGATAGTTTTTTGATTATCAAGCGTTGAACCCCAGTTACTGGGGAGTTGCAGGAATGTAGAATTGAAGTTAAAATCAGGTCAGCTGTGATCTTATTGAATGGTTGAACAGGCTTGAAAGGCCAAGTACCTACTGTTATTCTTGTTTGTATAATCACAGAATGAGGCTGTTTGACTCTTTGAGTGCATGTTATACATTTTGACAGTGTGAATGTTGTTACGTTAATTATATAGAGGTAATACTTTTACACAGGTGACTTTCTCAACGATTAACAAAAAAAACCAAAGGATAAGTATTCATGTTTTAAGAATTTTATTGTGACAAGCTAAAACCATCACAGACCAAACATTACTCAATCAGAAATTAATACACTGAACTTAAAAAAATGCTTCTGCATTAACTAACTAATGCAACTGAGTTATGTGATATTTCTCTTTCACCGTATTTTTGGAAGAAGTCAAGCATTACAAGAACCAGTCCAAAGTTACTCCAAACTCTCTCAAAGGCTCACTTTCAGTGCCTTTTGAAAATTGTTCCATTCAACCCAAATCATTTAGATCTGACTTTCACCAGCAAGGCTCACCTCAATGACACTTCTTCCTCAAATCTCCAAAAGTCTCATTGATTCTATCCCTTTCCTTTAAAACAGGAAATGAATTCTCATGAAACATCTTACTTGTTTGTAAAGGTAGAACAGCCCTTTTCTGTTTCTCTCCACAGCAATAGCTGATTTGTCTGTCTATTTTTCCTTTTTTCTCAAAAAGATGCCCCTTTTTTCCTGAGTTACCTTGAAAAGGTGTGAAACTGGTCATGTGATTTCAAGAAGCTTTTATGTGAGTCTGTCCCTTCATGGCAGGCAGATCACATGGGCTGGTCTGTGAGTAGTGTTATTTAGTAAAATGTCACCACCCACATTTTCAGTATATTCTGTTTCACCTTAACTTAAAGAAGAATTAAAAATGTAAGCATTTTGTAAAGCGCAGCTACATAGCACTGGAACTCAATCTGTGTAGAGAACTGTCAACCTGCTGCAAGGGTTCTTCAATCAAAATGTAATGGAGTTAAACAAATTTATCTTACAACTGGCAGTCACCTGGTCAGTCACAGAGTCTATGATGACTTACTGTTTCCATCATTGATAATACTCCATCCAGTATTGACTGATCTTATTGAGAGTACCAACAAAGCTCTGAACACTGGCTGAATGCCCCCATTCCTCAGGGAAGGGGAATACTCAGTTAGGCTTTGTATTCCTGGTACTATTCATCTGAGACCTCCTAGCAGGTTTGTGATATTTTCCTTACCAAATAGTTAAACGAGCAACTGCAATTCACAAAGTAAATAGCATGTAATGAATGGCTGCTGGTCCACAGATTGGTGGGCAGCTGACCCACGGAAGAGGAAGCAGATGAAATGTTTCAGGTTAATGAATTATACACATCTGTCACCCTACAGATGCCCCTGTTGGATCTGCAGTCCCTCGAAGGTCAGGGGGTTATGTTCTGGCCATTGGAAAAAGCTTTGCCTTCCTAGACTGGGAAAAGCAAACAATTACTGAAATTGCTTCAGTTGACCCAGATAAAGTAAATAACCGATTTAATGATGGCAAAGTGGACCCTGCTGGACGTTTCTTTGCAGGTTTGTCACAATTTCTTTTGCACTTTTAGATTCTCGTCCACTTGTAGAGCTGAGCAGAAAGTGGACTGAAGCATTTTTCCATTGTGTTGATCTGTCTACTTAAAGTCTATCTTAAATGAAGTATTTTCAACCTAAAAAGGCATTAGGTTGAGGGAGGGGTGCAGAAGGAAGCTTCTTTTTGAAGAACAAGCTAGAGGGGCTGAAGTCACACTCCTTATATTTGTACATTAGAACAAAAGAAGCATTGAAGGATTCAAAACATTGGACACCTGAACACCTGGAAGAGATTTATTTAAAAAACCAGCCTTGTTGACAATGCTGAAAATGATTGCACATTGCAAATTACCTTTGGGAACTCTTGAACAGTTGCAATGTGTGTGGTGTAGGTACTGTCATAATGCCATGATGTAGGGAGTTCTACGATATTGACTCACTGTTAATAAAGAAACACTGATATACTTGCAAATCAGAATAATACGTGGCTTGGAGGGGAGCTCTGCTGAAGGGCCTAGGCCCGAAGTGTCAGCTTTTGTGCTCCTGAGATGCTGCTTGGCCTGCTGTATTCATCCAGCCCTACACTTTGTTATGTTACATTACATAAAAGGTTTTGCCTTGCACTCGCAGGTTATTTATAAGGAATCCGGTGTAAAGGAGAAGAAAATCTCATACTGTATGAGATGAAAGTTCATATTGGTTGACGAGTGGACTCTGTTTGGACAATGTAGACAAAAGCCATTCCCTAGGTCATTCCTCAGGGCAATGCCTTGACTGATCAGTCTCAACCTTCTGGATTTCAATTTAAATAAAGCTTGGCAGTTAACTGTTTGTCATTATCTAACTGGTGCATTCTCTAAGATAATGTCTCTACTAATCAAAGTTTACTTGCCAGACAATCAGCACTGTCTTCTCATATATTGCAATATGTTAATGTATCTTAAGTTTTAAATCTATTTTTGAGCTGGCAGTTACTTTCTTGCTACATTATGATAGTTAGACAAGAGAGGATTAATGAATGTGACAGACAATATAGTGGCTTTTCAATAATCCTAACTTACATTATTCTTAGTTCACACTCCTGATGAATGTGACTTTCCAATTGGAAGTATGTGCTTGTGGAATCAATTCTATAGTGTCAATAAAATCTTTGGATACTGTTGACACTTCCATATGGGTTAAAAACCGGGTTTTAGTGCATTTGGAAATCTGCAATGGTGAATGTTTACACCGCTAATGCTGATTTCTGTTACAGGGACCATGGCAATGGAGACTCGGCCAGCTGAGGTAGAAAGGCACCAGGGATCAGTGTACTCTCTGCAAGCAGATCACTCTGTGGTTAAGCATTTTGATCAAGTGGACATTTCAAATGGTCTGGATTGGTCCCCAGATCACACAGTTTTCTATTATATTGACAGTTTATCATTCGCTATTGATGCATTTGACTATGACCTGCAGTCAGGAAAGATCTGTGAGTATATCTTAAAATGAACACACTCACATGTTGGATTGGGCCATTCTATGTTGATGAGTTTTTTTTTCTTTAGAAAAACATTTTTTCCTTCTCCATGATAGGCTGTAAATGATACTTGGTTGAAAGGAGAAAAGGGATAAAACAGAATCTTTTCTGTGAGATAGTATGCATGTGAGAAAGATACAAAGTTAACTTTTCCTTTGGGCTGTCCCTCCAAGTCTAAAGGTGCTAATATCCGATTGTCTCTTGGTGCCTCATTGGCAGAAACTGAATAGGAAACTCAACAAGGTAGGAAGTTGAAGCCTGTCAAACTCAGGCCGCATGTTAGGACTCCAAGACCCTGCCTATGTTAAGCTTTTTTGTCTACATTAATTGTTTTAGTCCTCACTTTCTGCTCACCGTAAGGAGGTTTTAAATAAATAACAGGTCAACAATTTTATACTTAACTATACTACTATTCTGCCGTGTTACTTTCCATTGCATCAGACAATGTATGACAGATACTTTAATGCCTAGCAAAACATAATAGTGATGCCTGTACAAAATCCTGCATATCCACTGGCAGGAGAGATGTTTCAATATCGGTGTTCTCTGAGATCAATGCCCCCCAGCACCAAGACACATTCAGTTGCCTGGACCACACCATTCACATATTTCACACGAGGCAAGCTCTCCATTCCCGTCATTGTCACAGCAGCCAGTTACCGGGAGGGCTGAGCAAAGACTTCAAGGATATCTTCAAAGCCTGCATGAAAAATGCAACTTCCTCCACTGACTAGTGGGAATGTCGTGCCCAGGGTCGCTCACACGGGAGAAAAAGCAGCTGCCAAGGTATTTGAGCATCTCGGGGAGGCCCAGGTGGAGGTCAAGTGCAAATAGCAGACGTACATGAAAAGCTGAGCATCCCACCCCACTCATTCACCTGTGGCAGGAGGTGTGGATCTCCTCTTTGACCATTCAGTTACTTCCGGACCCACATCCCCGGAGCAGAACAAAGTCATCCTCAATCCTGTGGGACTTCCTCAGAAAATGAGGAATCGTTTCAGCTGGGATTTATTGCAGTATGGAGGGTGAGCTGTGTTTTTAGTGGTACTCTCCCTTGATCAAACATGAAAGCAAAATTCTGTTACTTTCTTCTCCAGTATTTCTTAGAGATGTTAAGCATTCTTTGACAGTAATTGCAGAAAGAACAAGCTCTTCTACCACACTGTCCCTCAACTCACATCAACTAAAATGAATGCTATGTTTAGATTAGATTAGATTCCTTACAGTGTGGAAACAGGCCCTTTGGCCCAACAAGTCCACACCGCTCCTTGGAGCATCCCACCCAGACCCAACCCCATCTCCCTATAACCCACACACCCCTGAACATTACAGGCAATTTAGCATGGCCGATCCACCTAACCTGCACATCTTTGGACTGTGGGAGGAAACCAGAGCACCTGGAGGAAACCCACACAGACACGGGGAGAATGAGCAAACTCCACACAGGCTGTTACCCGAGGCTGGAATCGAACCCGGGTCCCTGGAGCTGTGAGAGGCTGCAGTGCTAACCACTGAGCAACTGTGTATTGATATGAAAATTGTGATTGAGGCATTCTCATGCAAATAGAATGCAAATTAGTTGATACAGTTACATCAAGTCGATACCACAAATATTTTAATCTTATTAAGTCGTAGCATCATTATGACCAATTTTCAGGCAAAGTTCTCTAAAAGGTCTTCCCTTCTTTATTCACCCACTGCCCCAGTTAGTCAAAAGGATTCCTTGTAGATATCTTTGTCCCAGATAAAACAAATTTAGGTTTTAATGGGAGCTAATTTAACCAGATATTGTTGAGTGAGTTTATTAGTTACGAAAAGTGAAAAAAAAATAATATTGCAACACACGTGAACACAAAAAAAGTCAGAAGTTAAAAGGAAAATTGTCTGAGTTATACATGATGAATGGATACCAGAAGCATTGAAATTGGTAGTTAAACAGTCCATTTCGAGAATCTTGACTTTGAAGATTGACTGAAATTCTTTTGCCCAAGTTCTTTTCAACAGTGGCTTCCTCGCAAAAGTCAGGGAGAGAGACAATATATTTTTCCTTCTTTGCAATGTATGGGTGTTTAATGCTTTTTCTTAAAGCTGTGATCTTCACAGCACACACTAGGACGCCAGGCCATTAGCACACACATGTCAGTGTTAAAGTTTGGTTTTTTTGTACTTCCCTGGAATGGTAAAACATGAAGAAATGACTGCAAGAGACGGCTGCATCCTGCAAAGGGTTTAGGTATCAGCCTATCATTACCTCCTTTTTAGTTTTGTTTGTTTGAAGTTTCCCAGACTTTGTACACATGTGATATTCCAGAATTTTCTTCAGACCAACTACGAAATTTCATTCGTAGTCAGCTTTTGGCTGTACCTCCTTTTTCCACAAAATACGTTGCAGTGTATGATCCAGAGTTATGATCCATGATAAAGACAACATGCATAAGTATTTGACATAAATACTCAAAATATTCGCAACCTTGGAACCCCTACAGCAAAGAGGTAACTTTGTCATATGGAATGTTTTATTTCAGATTCCAATTACCAAAAGGAAGAAGTATGCTTTTCCAATTTGTATATTTTTAACATGTGTCTTAATTGACTGTGTAGCAAATCGAAGACTTGTGTACAGGCTTGAAAAGGAGGAGGCTATTCCTGATGGGCAGTGCATAGATGCAGAGGGAAAACTTTGGGTTGCCTGCTACAATGGTGGAAGAGTCCTTCGTATTGATCCTGAAACTGGTAAATCAATCAAAATGTAAACAGTGGTATTTGATATTGTGTTTGTCATTACTTTCTCACCTCCATTACTAGTACCAAATTTAGTTTAGATCTACTTCAAAACTGGTTTATTGCTACCTTTGTATCCCTTAATCTTCCACATGACATCTTTTAGCCTGATGCAGACCATTATTAACATTGAAACTGATTCACTTCTAAACCATCTTTAAACCACAAGTTGACATCCAGTATTTCTGTTCCATCTTCCCACAAGGGAGCACATGCTGGAAGCATGACAGAGATCAGTACTCACCACATGGGTTATCATGTGTTCTAACCCAAGATCTCTGACTCTGTGGCACTCTTTCATATTCCTGCTGGACAAAGCAAATCCATAATTACGACAATAGCATTTTGCAGCTCATCAAACATTCTGAAGCAACAATGGTCACAATGTAACAACAGAGAACGAGGCCATTCAGTCCATCAAGGCAATGTTGATTTTCTGTAGCTCAATCAGATAGACCCACTTCCTGATTTACAGTTACGGCCCAACAAGTTTATTTCTGAAAATAGTTGCATTTTGTCAAAGTTTTTTGCTTTGCACTCTTCAGGACATTTCACAAGAATATCAATTCTCAATGAATACCAACATTCTTGCTGTATGAGGGCACAGTCCTAATTAGTTTGCAAGCAGACTTTGATTGGAGAATTCAACCATTAATGCAGATTGACAGTTAACAGCCAGGTATTGTTTAAATGTTAAACCAGGCAGGTAGGCTCAAACTTGTCAGGGCATTGCATTGAGAAATGAACTTTTGAATGGCTGTCACCCATGTTGTTGATTTGAAACATGTGCAGTGTTATATGTTCTTTCTGTTGGCAAAGATTAGAGCCCTGTGTAGTAATATCGGGTATGCCATACTGTGAGCTTAACTGACAACACTAAATTGGTAGTCAGCATAATTTTTCAAACAATGGAATGTTGGATTGTTAACCAACCAGTACTTTCTTCTCATGCAGTATAAATGTTCGTTTACCCTTTGAATTGGTATTCTTGCAAAATGTCCTGATGTTTAAAAAAAAGTAAAGGCCTGCTCTCTCGTTAGACTAAGACAACTGGTGGTTGTTTAAAAGCTGAGGGTTATCACATCTCAGGTGAAGGGAGAGGTTGAGAAACAGTCTTTCATGAGAATGAGATAACAAGGTGTAGAGCTGGATGAACACAGCAGCATCAAAGGAGCAGGAAGGCTGACATTTCAGGCCTAGACCCTTCTTTGGAAGCCTTTCATGATAACCTGAGTGTGGTATGTGAATTGAACCCATGCTGTTGGCATCACACTGCTTTACAAGCCAGCCATCTCAGTTAACCCTAGCAGCACCCATCATCTTCCCTCATAGCTCTTCATCAAAACCTGAAAGCTGTATTGCTTAAGCCTTCTAACATAGCTAATGGGAATAGCTTTTTGTTTTCTACTTTATGTAAACCTGTCATAATCCTGTTATCATCTTTGGCAGCCACTTGCTAATGAGTCTGATTGTTCACCTTGGGAATTCCATGTCACTGATCATGGGTTCTGTGTGGCTGATGATCCTAATCCTACTGCTGCATCCCCAACCACACATTTGGCAGGAAGTGGGATGGTTCCTTGGCCTTAGATCATTGACATTCCTTTCTTGGGTTCCTTTTCTGTACTTTTTGTTTTATTCATTCACAGGATGCTAGGCCAGCATTTACTGCCCATCCCTAATTGCCCAGAGGGCAGTTAAGAGTCAACAACATTGCTGTGGGTCTGGAGTCACATGTAGGCCAGACCAGGTAAGGATGGCAGTTTCCTTCCCTGAAGGGCATTAATGAACCAGATGGGTTTTTCCTGAAAATTGGCAATGGATTCATGGTCATCATTAGATTCTTAACTCCAGATATGTTATTGAATTCAAATTCCACCATTTGCCCTGGCAGGATTCAAATGATGTCGGGTTCTTTGGATTAACAGTCCAGTGATAATACCACTAGGTGATTGCCTCCCCATTCCTCTTCATTGGGTGTACTTGAAGAATTGTGTCCTTTCATAAAGGAGTTTCCTTCAAGTTGGTTTCTTCTGAATGAGGGTCTCCACTGTATATACAGCTATGTTGCATTTCTTGAGGGAAACCTTCAGGTATTCTTTGAAACTTCCTTTGTCCTCCTCTTGTTCGAGTGCCTTCCTTGAGCTGGGTGAAGAAGACCTTCATAATCTTGTAGACCTTTATCAGATCTCCCTTTAACCCTATTTACTCCAAGGACAGCAGCCACTCTGACTTAATTTTGCAGCTAAATGCCCTCATTCCTGCAATAATTTTAGTTGATAATGGTCAAAAAAATTAATTCCTTGTTTGAGCTTGCTTTTGGAAGTTTGCACTTAGAATGTCTGTTCTTCTGATCTCCCAACATACATTTGAGATGGCATAAAATTCTAAAAATGACTCTTTATACCACTTCTCCAGTGGATATATGGAAAATCCAATGGGAATCCCCATCTCCGTCCTGACTAGATTTAAAATCAGTAAATCCAATGCCAACAGACCCTAAGCCTGCAGACTGAATCAATATGAATTCTTATTTTAGTCACTTGAAGTCTGAAGTTAAGTAAAATAATCACAGATCAGACTGATTCTTTCAGGTAAACGAATCCAGGCAGTGAAGCTGCCTGTTGACAAGACTACATCGTGTTGCTTTGGGGGAAAAGATTACTCTGAACTTTATGTAACGTCAGCTGCAGATGCAATGGACGAGGAGTGGATTAGAAGACAGCCAGAAGCAGGTAGCATTTTTAAGGTAGGTAGATAGAATGGTACAGTTGCTGACAATAAAGTATTTCAGATGTGTTTTTCAGTTTGCTAACTTTTTCACCTTGGCATTTCCTGATGGGGCACATGAAATAAGCAGACTACTGGTCATGATCCTAAACTGAGACCACAGTCAATTAACTTAGAATGTTGTGTCAGAACCAACAGTGCAAATGGAATGTATAATAAATAAATTGATAGATATTTATTAAATATGGTGTGGGGTTCCCCCAGGTGCTACGGTTTCCATGCACAGTCCAACGATGTGCTGGCTAGATGGATTGTCCATGTTAAATTGACCATAGTGTCTGGGGATGTGCAGGCTAGGTGGTTTAGTCATGGGAGATGCAGAGTTACAGTGATAGGCTGGGAGGGTGAGTCTGTGCAGGAAGCTTTTCAGAGGATCGGCGTGGACCTGATAGGCCGAATGACCTGCTTCTATACTGTCAGGATTTTATGATTCAATGCTGTCCATTTCCATTATTCTAATGTTTTCTGATCAAGGTTGCTTGACTGAATTATTCTGAGGAAGGGCCACCTGACCCGAAATGTTGACTCTGTTCTTTTCCCTTCACAGATGCTGCCAGAGCTGCTGAGCTTTTCCAACAACTTTGCTTTTGTTCCCAATTCACAGCATCTGCAGTTCTTTCAGTTTTTACATTGTCTCTCTAGTTTATTACCAGTCTGCAATATCAGGAATGTTGCTATCTAACTGATTTTTTTTGATGTCCAAGAGTTTGCTGGTCTGTAATAAGATGGCAACAGTGCAATCACATCAGTGATAAATCATCATTACACCCAACCCTCTGGGAAATTTACTCCAAACTGATTGGTAGAACCGAGTCAAGTAACCATTTAAACAAGTAAAATTATAGGGAAACATCCAAAAGATTTAGGCTTAGGAGTTCTTTTAGGGCACTGATGCATAACATGCAGTATTAGATTTGTCCCCATGTACACAAAGTTTAATATTTTATTTTATCAGCTGTGTTGAAACAAAATATTACATCATTCAAATATTCGTGACAGTCATCTTAATATGCAAACCGTTCTTTGAAGAAATTGATTATTTTTTAAATCAAGGTTCCACAGAGTCACTTTATTTTAATGGTTGGTCAGGTTAAAACTGTACAATGGCATCTGGGTAAGTCAGGGTGCTGGTGAGGTCGCAACCGGTAACTTTGAGATTGTGAACTCTGACCAAGTTGGACTCCACTTCTAACAAGTCTATCAACGAGGATCGCAACAATTTTCAATTCTCAAAATGGGTCACGGGGTAATGTATTTGGGAAACGCTGTAATGTTACGTAATGTCAATTTTAAGCTCGTGTCTGCCGCAATACACTCACTGTAGATTCCAGGTCTTGCCATGGAATTTGAGTACATCTGTGTTCTTTCAGAAATAATACTGAGCTTGCATTCTTTCCTGTTTCAGATTACTGGGCTTGGAGTGAAAGGAATTCCACCATATTCATATGCTGGATAAAACACACCCAAAGATCTAAAGCCTGTAATCCTTGCAATTATGATGATCATCCACCTTAGAAATCTTCAAAAACAAGCTTTACTAATTTGCAATGTAGCATTCTATAGATGTGCTGATGATTTTCAAATTTCTTTTGCTCCATATGAAGCTTTTATTGAAACTTTTTCCACATTCCAGCCATGGTTTATAATTTACTGAGAATATAGTGAAAACATTAAGGATGGTCACCTTGATATATAGTAATAAATCTTCTATTAAAATTTTTAAATGATTCCTTTAAGACTCTGCTGTTCCTTTTCTTTTTGTCATGTTTGTGCGAATATAATGTTAAGTGTCAGTTTGCCTCAATAGTAGCACAGCTCACCATGGGGTCATGCCCCACAGTTAGATTTGTCTACCTCATCGAGACTAATGCTCCAATTCAGCATCGATGAGGGGTTAATCTGAAGCCTTGTCTGCCAACTCAGGATGTCTCATGTTTAAAAAAAAGGAAGGATTTTTCCCTGTCCTGGGCGACATACATTCCTCAACCAGCATCTAGACTGATTGTCCTCCTGAGATGCTGCTTGGCCTGCTGTGTTCATCCAGCTTCACACTTCATTATCTAGACTGAATAAAGCTGAGTTATCTCAATTGATTACCATCTTGCCTACAAGAACAATTAGGGATGGTAATAAACACTGGTCTAGCCAACAACACACACATCCTGTGAACCAATTAAAAAAAGATGTGAAAGTCATTCAAGAATTTTATTTTGGGGTCTTTGCGGCAATTGAGACATCCATTCATATCGGGGATGATGATTTGTGGTTGGGGTGTTGGTCATTTCTGGATTCCACATCACAAATCCAGGTATGTTGGTCAAGTATCAGAACCCTCCTCTCCGCATTTCTGATCTTGTCCAAAGAAAGGATAAAACCAGTACTGTTTGAACCAACTCTACTGCTGGAGTTACCAGAAGGCTGTCCTTTTTTTCTCATTAACTCATTGGTCATTGGTGTCGCTCGCTTGTCGGCATTTATTATCCATTCCTATTTGCCTTTGAGAAGGTGGTGGTGAGCTGTCTTCTTGAACTGCTGCAGTCCTCGTGCTGTAGGTAGACCCAGAATGCCCTTAGGGAGGGAATTCCAGGATTTTGACCCAGCGATACCGAAAGAACAGTGATATATTTCCAAGTCAGGATGATAAGTGGCTTGGAGAGGAACTTGCAGGTGGCGGTGTTCCCATGTATCTGCTGCCCTCGTCCTTCTAGATAGTAGTGATTGTGGGTTTGGAAGGTGCTGTCTAAGGAACCTAATTACATTCTGTTAATGGTCAGTTAATTTTGGGTTTTTTCGTCCAGGTTTATTCCCTTAGTCTTCTTCCCTCCTGAGACACACTCAAGGCATTGGGGCCACTTACCAATAGCTATGGTCTTGTTCCTTGGCACCAAGCCTCATCTGAGTCCCCAGTAGTTTACTCTGGAACTGCAAAGTACCCAGTTAATGTTTGCCACCAGAGGAAAGGATTAAAAGGGTTTGGACTTGAAGAGGCTTTGCATTAGCAGGAGGGGCTTATCCACTTAGCTGTCTTTCCCACCAACACTTATTCTAAAGCCAGCCATGAGAACTGAAAGTGAGAGGTAACAACATAGCTAATCACTAAGCATCATGCACTATGCTAACGCTCATGTTCATCACATCGAGTGAAATATAACAATGTTGCAGCATAAAAGCCAGGTTCTGATCAGTTTTTAATTCATAACAGTCTGCGCAGAGAATTGGGCAGAAGTCAGAGGTTATTGTGCCTGGTTTAATCAAGAATGGTTTAAATTGGGCAAGTTTATCACCATGTTTTGACCTTCTGACCAGTTATTGCTGTTAACATTGATTCTGAATTGGAATTGAGCATCTCCATTTCAATACAAGCAACTGATATCACAATTATCAGCTCAGATTAGAGGAAGCTGTTGTGAGGTGCTCATTATTGGTAGAGTGCTCTCAGTTGCAGGGGATTTGTACGCTAAGGTTATATAGTCAACAACGACAGCTTGAATTTAATGTCATGAATATAGCAAAATATCTCACAGAAGAAGGTTGTCTTGACTATTTCCTGGGATGAAGGGGTTATTTCATTTTAAGGAAATGTTGGGCCTGTATCCTTTGGAGTTCAGAACAATAAGCAGTGATCTTACTGAAATGCATGAACTCTTGAGGGGAATTGTTAGGCGTCATATTAGAACTAGGAGATTCATTTTAAGAATAACTTTAGACAGATATGGAAAATTCTTCTTCTGACAGTCACATGTTTATAAACTTCTCTTCCGCAGAGATTTATGAGTACACCGTCTGCCCGATGATATGGAAAATTGCCCAGGAATGTTGTGTCGACAGGAAAAAAAAGCAGAACAAATTCAGTCTTCCCCACTCTCAGTCATCAGCACAGTGATAGAAGGGGTCATGACTGTGCTATCGGCAGTGCTTGCCAATGAATAAACTGCTTAGTAAGACTCAGTTTGGGTTTTGCCAGGGCCGCTCAGCTTCTGATTTCATGTGCAGCCTTGGTTCAAATTTGAACGAATGAGCTGAATTCCAGAAATGAAGTGATAGTGACTGCCCTTGACATCAAAGCCACATATTGTGGGAGGAAAGGCCTATTCTACACAAACAGACATACATCAAACAAGAAATGCTGACAAGGACCATTTTTATTCATGAATGATTAACTCAAGCAAGAGTGTGGTTTAAGCTGAAATCAGTGACATTGAAAACAGTGGGATAAACCTTCAGCCATCAGGTATTTACTGCTTCTTTTCGACTTTCTTTCCTTCTTCCCTTTTGTAACTTCCCAGGAGCATGTATCTGTTGAACATCGTCGCTGCCCTGACACTGTTACTATGTGGAGCTGTTCGATGAGGCCAGTGTCTGGCTTCCCGTTGGGGACTTGCTTTGCAAGGGCAGAGGAAGAGGAGCTCAAGTCTTTCTAACAGGCCCAGCTGAAGGTTGGAGCAAGGATAAAGGCCGCACTGGAGGGTGGAATTCCATACTGGCGATCTCTTTGTAACTGCACTGTGCATGAGTCAGGCACTGAGCCGGATTGAATGATAACAGTTTTATTATGTTCTCAGATTCCTCTGAGCTCAGTTCCTGTGGGAAATTAACCAGAGAATGAAAGAACGGGCTTGACTGACTAATAGTACTTTCATCTTTCACCACAGCAGGAGAGTCAAGCACTCTAGAATCATTGATGAATGTCTTATGATTAGTTACAAAATGCTCTTTTGGAGAACGATTTGCAGAATTCCAAGTTACACAGGGATTGAGGTGTTCCAGTGAATCGGCTATAAAAATTTAGTTTGCAGCTACAGCAGTAAATCAGGAAGGGCTAATGGGATGCCAGCCTTTATTGCAGGAGGAATTGTGCATCGAAGCAAGGATGTTCTGCTACAGTTACAGTGGGCATTGGTCAGCCTGCATTTCGAATACTGTGGGCAGTTTTGGTTGCCTCGTTTAAAAAAAGTTGTAAATACATCAGAGGCAGCTTGGAGAAGGTTTGGTAGATTAATGCCTGGAGTGCATCATCTTATCAGGGTGGGCTGGACTTTTTTTTCACTAGAGGCCAGAAGTGTGAATTTTATTGAAGTGATCTTGACAAGGTGGATGTGGAAAGGATGCTTCCTCAGGTGGGTTAGCCTGGAACTTCATGGAATCATACAATACAGAAGATGCCCTTCTGACCATCAAGACTCCATTTCAAGAAGTATACTCTTAACCACTCAGGTTCCACTGTCCCACACTACGCCTCGAATGTTATGACACTTCAAGTGCTTAACTGTGATTTCCCACCTCAATTACCCTCCCAGGCAGTGCATTCCAGATCCCCATTACTGTCTGGGTGACAAAAGCTTTTTTCTCAAATCACCTCTAAACTTTCAAGCCTTTCATTTTAAAACAGTATTAGACCTTTCAATCAAGAGAAACAGCTGCTTTTTGTTCGCTCTGCCCATGCCTCTCATACAGGCCCTTTGGCCCACGATGTTGTGCCGACCTATTATGCTACTAAGATCAATCTACCCTGCATACCCTATATTTTACTATCCTCATGTGCCTATCCAAGAGTCGTTTAAACGTCTCTGACTCCACTACAATTGCCGGCAGCGCATTCCACATGCCCACCACTCTCTGCGTGAAGAAATTCACCTCTATCAGGGCTTCCCTCAACCTTCTCTGCTCCAAAGAAAACAACCCGAGCTTATTCAGCTTCTCTTCATGGCTGAAATGCTTCATCCCTGGCAATATCCTGGTGTATCTACTCAGCACCCCCTCTAGTGCAATCACATCTTTCCCATAGTGTGGTGACCAGAAATGTACTTGGTACTCCAACTGTGGTCTAACCAAAGTTCTATGCAGCTCCAGAACAACCTCCCTGCTCTTATAATCTATGCTTTGATTGATAAAGGCAAACATCCAGTATGCTTTCTCCAATTACTCTATTAAACTGTCAAGCACTCCAAGATCCCTCTGTTCCTTCGGTTTCCTAGCGTCTTGCTATTCATTGGGTGATCCTCTGTCTTGTTCCTTCTTCCAAAGTGTGTCACCTGACATTTATTAGGGTTAAATTTCATCTTGATCCGACCCTCTGACCACTCTGTCTATATTCCCCTGAAACCTATCATCTTCCTCCTCAATGTCCACCATCGAGCCAATCTTTGTGTCACCTGCATAATTATGAATCATCCTTTTCACATTCTCATCTACCTCATTTATAAATATCACAAACAATAATGGACCTAGCACTGATCCCTATGGTACGCCACTGCGCACAGGCCCCAGTCACACATACAGCTTTCGAACATTACCCTCTGTCCCCTGTTACAAAATCAATTTTGGATTCACCTTGCCAAGTTTCCCTGTTCTGAAATTAGAAGTCTTCTGTTTAGGACAGAAATGAGAGAAATTTATTTTCTCAGAGGGTTTTTAGATTAGATTAGATTCCCTACAGTGTGGAAACAAGACCCACAAGTCCACACCGCCCCCTGAAGCATCTCACCCAGCCCATCCTCCTCTAACCCACACATCCCTGAACACTATGGGCAATTTAGCATGGCCAATTCACGTAGCCTGCTCATCTTTGGACTGTGAGGAAACCGGAGCACCCGGAGGAAACCCACGCAGACACGGGGAGAATGTGCAAACTCCACACAGACAGTTAGCCGAGGCTGGAATTGAACCTGGGTCTATGGTGCTGTGACGCTGAAGTGCTAACCACTGAGCCACCATACGGTTGTACGACTTTGGAGCTGCCTGACTCAGAAAAGGGTGGAGGTGAAGTCACTGAATATCTTTAAGGCAGAGATAGATTCCTGTTAGGCAGGTTTGGTCAGGACTGTGAAATTCTGAACACATTAACCATGATCTGGTTGAATAGTGGAGCATGTGTGAAGGGTTAATGGCCTACTTTTCCCTATCATTTGTACATTTATCTATTTTAATCCCAAAAGATCCCACAGACACCTCTCATTCCTCTATAGGATCTCAACAGGTTCTAAGATTTTTGCCTCCATATTCTGTCTGCGCACTTACTCCACAGGTAGATCATTCTTTAGCCCATGTGGAGTTACTAACCATAAATCTCCATCTCCCATTGCCGTTCTTACAAACTATCAACAACCTGAATTGTGAAACCAAAGAAAATAGTCTACTGCAATGGTGAATAGTTGCATCTTTGAAGTATGCTGCTGTACCGATGTAAAGACTGGTCTCCAAATCCAAGCTACAATTCCAGGGTTGTGAATCTCTGTGATATAGACGGGAAATTGGGTTCCACTACTTGACACACTTGTAACTGCAAGATTATAAAGTAACCCAAGGAATCCTGTGCCTGAGCTGGGTTAGTTTAGTGAAAATTAAGGACATAAATGGCAAGATAGACATTTTGCAGAGAGTTTGTAGTCATTGACTTCAGTGTCAATGTTGATAACAATAGTTTAAGAGAGTGGGTCAACAGTACATGAGTTATTCATTAATTAGACATAAGAACAGGAGAATACCATTCAGTCCATCTTGCCATTCAGTACCATCACAGCTCATTGAATGCATCCATGTCTTTTACCTACTCCATCCATACAACCCTGTATGCCATTGGTAATCAGAAATCTCTACCTTAGGCATATTCCAAGATTGATCTGTGGTAGAGAAGTCCAATGGTTCATAACCCTCTGAGTGAAAAAAAAACCATCTCAGACCTAAATGACATCCCCCTATTATCAAATTTTGTCTCTTGTTGTAGACTCCCCAACCAGGGGAAAGAGTTTACTTACCTGCATCCTGTCTGTCTATCCCTTTGAATATTTTGTAAGTTTTAATCACATTACCTCCCATTCTACAAAATGAGGTCCACAGAATACAGACCCAGTATGCTCAATGTCTCTTCACAGGACAGTCACACCATCTCAGAATGAGTCTGGTTAATCTGGTGTTATGACTTTATTTTCTCTAAATAAATATTTAAAGAAGCTTACAGTTAGAAACCAAAAATCTGTTAACATGCTGTGCACTTAGGACCCATTCAATCTTCAATTTGAATCCCATTAATTAAAATGAATTGGATTAGAATGCTAACTCTGTTGTTCACTTAGTCAGATGGATTTGGGGTCTCAGTAGTGAGTTTTTTTTGTAGATGAGCAATTACATCTCATTTGAAAATTTTGTGCATTCTGCTAGATGGTAATTTGTCAGTTTTTTTAAAAAATCATTCTTATGATGTGTATGCCCATCCCAATTGTTGTGGATCCGCAGTCATAAGTAGACCAGACAGGATAAAGATGATAGTTTTCTTCCCTAAAGTAGATTTACAGTGAGAGGTGAAAGATTTAAAAGGGATCTGAGGGATAACTTTTTCAGGCACACAGTGGTGTGTGTATGAAATGAGCTGCCAGAGGATGTGATAGAGGTGGGTACAATTACAACAGTTAAAAGACATCTGGATGGGTACATAAATAAGGAGTGATAGAGGGATATGGACCAAATGTTAGCAAATGGGACTAGATCAGTCTAGGATATCTGGTTGGTATGGACATGTTGGACTGAACACTCTGTTTCTGTGCTGTATAACTATGACACGTTCACACTTCTTGACCATTCATCTTGGGCATAGAAAACATCTGGAGTAGGGCTGTGCCAAGCCCTGGCTGATATCAGGGATTTGGCTCCTGTTGACTTGCTTAAGCACAAACCTGAAAACTTGCAAAAGCAGATTAATAGTTTTGAACATTTGGCAACTCAACAAATGACCTGAGGAAAAGACTTTGGAGAACAAAACAGTTCTGAGCCCACCTGTTTTGCATCCTCTGCAGAATCCACAGACTGAATACCTAGTTCTACTCAGCTTTACTGGACACCAAAAATCGTAAGTACAACAAACTCAGTGTCTCCTGCCACCTTAAACAGGATTCCTACAGCTCCCAAATCCCGAGCCTGTCCCTGCACCTCCCCCACCATTGACCATGAGGCCACGGCCGGTGAACACACCGATGACGTCACATCCGCCACTACCGGGCACACCACTTCCGGGACCACGGCTGCTGCTGCAGTCACCGCCTCCACTTCCAGAACTAACACTACAAACATCACCCTCACTGCTGCCGCCCACAACACTCCTCCCACCGCCGACACCGCACCACCCGCTGCCGATGCAACCCCGCCCATTGTCGATGGAACTCCGCCCACAACCGACACCGGAACCCTGCCCACACCCTCCTCAGCCAGCAACACCAGAGTAGACCGCCACACCGAGCACTGCCGCATCTTCACCATCCCCCCAAGTCCTACCCCTGACTGAGGACGAATGGTCAGTCCTAAGCAAGGGGCTCACCTTTGTCCCCCTACACCCACACTTCAATGAATACCAGTCACATTTGGACATAGAGCAGTTTTTCTGCCGTCTTCGCCTCCACGCTTACTTCTTTAACCGGGAGCCTAACCCTCCCTCCACTGGCCCCTTCACCTGCCTCCAACAAAAGTCCTCCTCCTGGACACCACCACCAGGCCTCCAACACTCCCTCGACCTCTTCATCTCCAACTGCCGTCGAGACATTAACCACCTCAACCTCTCTCACCGACTCCAACCTCTCCCCCGCAGAACGGGCAGCCCTCCGCTCCAACCCCAACCTCACCATCAAACCCGCAGACAAGGGAGGCGCAGCGGTAGTATGGCGCACTGACCTCTACATCGCCGAGGCCAAACGCCAACTCTCCAACACCTCCTGCTACCGCCCCCTTGATCATGACCCCACCTCTGAGCACCAAACCATCATCTCCAATACCATCCATGACCTTATCACCTCAGGTGACCTCCCACCCACAGCCTCCAACCTCATTGTTCCCACATCGCCCGTTTCTATCTTGGTCCCAAAATCCACAAACCCGCCTGCCCCGGCCAACCCATTGTTTCCACCTGCTCCTGCCCCACCGAACTCATCTCCACCTATCGGGACTCCATTTTCTCCCCCTTGGTCCAGGAACTCCCCACCTACGTCCGTGACACCACCCATGCCCTCCACCTCCTCCAATTCCCTGGCCCCCAACACCTCATTTTCACCATGGATGTCCAGTTCCCATACACCTGCATTCCCCATGCAGATGGCCTAAAGGCCCTCCGCTTCTTCCTGTCCCGCAAGACCAACCAGTCCCCCTCCACCGACACCCTCATCCGCCTAGCCGAACTCGTCCTCACCCTCAACAATTTCTCTTTCGATTCCTCCCACTTCCTACAAAGGGGGTGGCCATGGGTACCCGCATGGGCCCAAGCTATGCCTGCCTCTTTGTAGGTTACATGGAACAGTCCCTCTTCCGCACCTACACTGGCCCCAAACCCCACATCTTCCTCCGTTACATTGATGACTTTTTTGGCACTGCCTCTTGCTCCCAAGAGGAGCTCGAATAGTTCATCCACTTCACCAACACCTTCCACCCCAGCCTCAAGTTCACTTGGGCCATCTCCAACACATCCCTCACCTTCCTGGACCTCTCTGTCTCCATCTCAGGAAACCAGCTAGAAACTGATGTCCACGTCAAGCCCACCGACTCCCACAGCTACCTAGAATACACCTCCTCCCACCCACCCTCCTGCAAAAATTCCATCCTCTATTCCCAATTCCTTCGCCTCCGCCGCATTTGCTCCCAGGATGAGGCATTCCACTCCTGCACATCCCAGATGGCTGCGTTCTTCAAGGACCGCTACATCCCCCCTGCAGTCATTGAGAACGCCCTTGACTGTGTCTCCCACAACACATCCCTCACACCCCGCCATAAGAAGATCCCCTTGTCCTCACATACCACCCCACCAACCTCCTGATACAACGCATCATCCTCCAACACTTCTGCCATCTACAATCCAACCCCACCACCCAAGACATTTTTCCATCCCCACCCTTGTCTGCCTTCCAGAGAGACCACTCTCTCCATGACTCCCTTGTCTGCTCCACACTCCTCTCCAACCCCACCACACCCGGCACCTTCCACTGCAACCACAGGCAGTGCTACACTTGCCCCCACACCTCCTCCCTCAGCCCCATCCCAGGCCCCAAGATGACTTTCCATATTAAGCAGATGTTCACCTGCACATCTGCCAATGTAGAATACTGTATCTACCGTACCTGGTGTGGCTTTCTTTACATTGGGGAAAACAAGCGGAGGCTTTGCAGAATACCTCCGCTCGATTCGCAATAAACAACTGCACCTTCCAGTTGCGAACCATTTTAACTCTCTCCCATTCCTTAGACAACATGTCCATCATTGGCCTCCTGCAGTGCCACAATGATGCCACCCGAAGGTTGCAGGAACAGCAACTCATATTTCGCTTGGGAACTCTGCAGCCCAATGGTATCAATGTGGACTTCACCAGCTTCAAAATCTCCCCTTCCCCCACTGCATCACAAAACCAGCCCAGCTCGTCCCCGCCTCCCAAACCTGTTCTTCCTCTCACCTATCCCTTCCTCCCACCTCAAGCTGCACCTCCGATTCCCACCTACCAACCTCATCCTGCCTCCTTGACCTGTCCGTCCTCCCTGGACTGATCTATCCCCTCCCTACCTCCCCACCTATACTCTCCTCTCCACTCATCTTCTCCTCTATCCATCTTCAGTCTGCCTCCCCGTCTCTCCATATTTATTTCAGAACCCTCTCCCCATCCCCCTCTCTGATGAAGGGTCTAGGCCCGAAACGTCACGTTTTGTGCTCCTGAGATGCTGCTTGACCTGCTGTGTTCATCCAACTTCACACTTTGTTATTTTGGATTGTCCAGCATCTGCAGTTCACATTATCTCTGAAAACTGTAAGTCTGGTGTCCTTACATTTAAGTGGTTGGCCCCAGAATTGGAGTGTACTTTAACAGCAGCAATTCAGGAGAAGTCGCAGTACCTTTGTGTTTCAGCTTTATGGCTATTTGGCAAATATTGGCACAGTTTAGGAAACAAACCAGATTTCATGCTGTTATTACAGTGAATTATAAAATCTGAAAGTCAGCCAGATTCACGAAGAGAAAACCATGGCTACCTTTCTTGTTTCAGGCAATGGGATCGATTAAAATTGAATGTGTTTTGAAGGAGAAGTACTCGGTTGGAGAAAGTCCTACATGGGAAGAAAAACATGGCACATTGCTCTATGCTGACATTACTGAACAGCATGTGTACAGATGGCATCCTGACAGTAATCAAGTGGAGAAAATCCATGTTGGTAAGATAATTACACCTTAATTTACTTAGGAATTGCGAAAGAGTTGCATGGACCCAACTATTGATTAAACTAATTGTCTGTCACTGAAATGCAAAAATGTCCCATTGTCAACTTTGCATTTTGAGTGGAAGCATCAAAGGACATATTCTTCAATTGTTCTTAATTTGTCTTTTTTAATTCAATGACTGCTATTTCTTCATGGCCTGTATTGGTATTCTGCTGGAAAGTACATGTATGGGAGAGTGTGTGAAACACAAACAAAATTTGCTGGAAAAGTCAGGAGGAGAAATCAGCAGAGAAACAATGTTGTCATTTCAGGTCAACTTTCTGCCAAACATAAACTCCATCCTCTGCTGCTGATCTATGTTCACTTCCCAGCAATGTCTCAAATTTAACATTTTCAACCTGGTGCTCAAATCCTCTTATGGCCTAGCTTTTCCTTACCTGTCATTTTTGTCAGTCCTCCATTCCATCAGCACCTCTGTTCCCCACCAATTTGTGGCCTCTACACAACACGTTCCTAATCCCACTTTTAGTTGCCTTGTAAGCTCTGGAATTCCCCTTTAAATCTGCTCAAGCTTCCAGATCTCCTCCTTTAATATACACCTTAAAATTTACAACTTTACCAAGCTTTAAGTCAGCATCTTAACATCTCTCTCTTATGTTTCACTCCCACAACATTTTGCTACATGCAAACTGTTACACTGAGCTTCCTGTGAGTTGGGTACACAGTATAAAATTAGGCTGCAGTTTATTTCATTGCTATGACTAATGGAAAGCTGTAATTCAGTGTTACAATATCCCTCAGATGTGATTGTTCCTAGCTCATTCCTGCATTTTTCAGATGCTCCAGTTGGATCTGTTGTTCCCCGGAGTTCTGGCGGATATGTCCTGGCCATCGGAAAAAGGTTTGCCTTTCTGGACTGGGAGAAAAAGAAGGTTACAGATATTGCACAGATCGATAACATGAAAACAAACATCAGATTCAATGATGGCAAAGTGGATCCTGCTGGGCGCTTTCTAGCAGGTTTGTCAGTTTGCAGTGTATCGTGGCTGGTCACTTCCCTGGTTTCAACTCATCTGCTGCTGAAACACTCGTACCATTCTGATCTAAAGACCTAGCTGCTCCAAATCATTGGAACTCTTTACATATAAAGTTCTGCTGCCAATATCATTATCCAAACTGAATCCTGTCCACATCTCAGCCATCTGCCTCCTGATCCACCTTGGCTCTGGGTCCCAAAAAACTCCACAGATGCCTCTCATTCCACTATAGCATCTCAACAAGTCTCATTATTTTAATCAAATCCCCCCATAGGCCTGCCTCTTCAGACCTGCTATGCTTCCTGGACCTGATGTGTTGCATCCTAGGATTTTAAAGGAAGTGCCTATAGAGACAATGGATGCACTGGTAATAATCTTGTAAGAATCCTTAGATTTGAGAAATGTCCCAGTGGTTTGGAAAACTGCCAATTTAACAACCTTATTCAAAAAAGGCTACTTAGCTCGACATCTGCCATTTGGAAAATGCTGGAGTATGTAGGAAAAATGTAGCAGGAGAGCCTTTATAAATAGATAATAAAATCAAGCAGAGTCAGCATAGCTTCTTGGAGGGGGAATTTGCTCGGATTTTTTGAGGAAATAACAAGTAGGATAGATAAAGGAGGCTGGGTAGATGTAACACATTTGGATTTCGAACGGGTGTTCAGTAGTGTACTGCTTATGAAGCTGCTTGAAAAGATAGTATCAAAAAAATGAAAAAGAGAAAAAGTACTGGGGTAGTATATTGGCATAGACAGAGGATTAGCTAACTAATTTAAGGCAGAGATTAGGTTAAGAGGGGTAATTTCAAGAGTGCCATAGGAATCAATACTGGGGCCACAGTTATCTACAGTATAGTAATTATTTTGATGAAGAATTGGAATTTTCTGTCATCAGATTGGTGGATGGCACAAAAATGAAAGGAAAGCAAGTAGTGCTTTTGTGCTCCTGAAATGCTGCTGGGCCTGCTGTGTTCATCCAGCTCCACACTTTGTTATCTCGGATTCTCCAGCATCTGCAGTTCCCATTATCTCTGAACTCCCAATGACTTCCTTCTCGACTCAGAGAGTCTGACCAAACAGAGCTCATACACCCACAGCAGTGATACTGAGCAGTGCAAGCCCAGAAGGCTGCTAGTTCACCCTCCCTTCTGCATGATGAGTAGCTTGAGTTCAGATAAGGTTTCTGCGAGTGTTTTTAATCTCTTCAGACTTCGGGCGGCATGGTGGCTCAGTGGTTAGCACTGCAGCCTCACAGCGCCAGGGGCCCGGGTTCGATCCCAGCCTCAGTATGACAGGTTGGCACAACATCGAGGGCTGAAGGGCCTGTACTGTGCTGTAATGTTCTATGTTCTTGGGCGACTGTCTGTGTGGAGTTTGCACATTCTCCCCATGTCTGCGTGGGTTTCCTCTAGGTGCTCTGGTTTCCTCCCACAGTCCAAAGATGTGCAGGCTAGGTGGATTGGCCATGCTAAATTGCCCATAGTGTTCAGGGGGGTGTGGGTTATAGGGGGGTGGGTCTGGGTGGGATGCTTCAAGGGCGGTGTGGACTTGTTGGGCCAAAGGGCCTGTTTCCACACTGTAGGGAATCTAATTTAATCTAACCTAAACTTGCAGGAACTGGAGGAGAATAATAAGCCATGGCTTCTACCTGTGGTTTGCAGTCAATCTGCTGAACGACTTATCTTTACTTGAGAGGCTGAAGGCGTGTCTGGGGATATTCATAGAATCAGAGAATCCCTAATGCGGAGTCAGGCCCTTTGGCCCAACAAGCCCACGCCGCCCCTCATAGTATCCCACTCAGATCCATCCCTCACAACTCATCTAATCTACTCATCCTTGAACACTAGGGGCATGGCCAATCCACCCAGTCTGCACGTCTTTGGACTGTGGGAGGAAACCAGAGCACCTGGAGGAAACCCATGCAGACACGGGGAGAATGTGCAAACTCCAAACAGACAGTCACCCGAGAGTGGAATTGAGCCCGGGTCTCTGGCGCTGTGAGGCAGCAGCGCTAACTGCTGAGCTAATATGCCATGTCTGCTGAAAATTATTGTGGCCACTCAGAAAAGAAATAAAGCTATATCTGCCTTCAAACATTAGAGAAGTAATATTTGTATGTGTTGGGTGGATAAGAATGAAATATCTTAATAAACAATCCCAATCTGATGCCTTTCACTGTGCTATTTTGATTTTTGAGTGTTGGATTGTCCAGGGAAAGTACAGTAATCTTTGCACTGTTTCAAGTTTGTTCTTAACAAGGTTCTGTGTTTCAGGCACCATGGCAATGGAAACCCAGCCTGGTGAATTTGAAAGGCACCAGGGAGCCCTTTACACCTTGCAGACTAATCGCTCTGTCGTCAAACAATTTGATCAGGTGGACATTTCCAATGGTCTAGATTGGTCACTAGATCACAAGATCTTCTATTACATAGACAGTTTGTCTTTTACTGTGGATGCATTTGACTACGACCTGCAGACGGGAAAGATCTGTAAGTCTGGCAGCTGACAAGCAAATTTATTTTTCATTTGTTTAATGGCCTGAGATCACTGCTGCGAAGGCTGCATTTTTGACCTGGCCTTAGTTGTTGTAAGATGGTGATGCGCCTGCTCCTGGACAATCTACTGTCATGTAATGCAGTTAAGAGCTCTCTACGGTAGAGGTTCCACTGCTCCACCTCTGGAGGGTGATTCGTAATGTGTAAACTTTGCACTAATTTATTTTGACAGCTAATCGGAGGGTTGTGTACAAACTTGAAAAAGAAGAAGCTATTCCTGATGGACAGTGTATCGATAATGAGGGAAAACTCTGGGTTGCCTGCTATAATGGTGGAAGAATCCTTCATATTGACCCAGAGACAGGTGAGAAAACCATGAGAGCCTTATCCACTGTCAATATATCGTAGTGGGGTTTTTGAAAATCAATCAACGTGGTGACAGTGTTGTGGAGATGAAGGCGAGTGATCTGGGTAATGAAAAGGACCCCCAGCTTCATACTCTGGTCTGGTAGGATGCCGACGGTTCACACAGTTTGGTTTAGCCTGTGCCAGTTGGCAGAACAGGAGATCGACTCAGCAGTAAAGGAGCAGAATTTCTGGCATGCGGCTGGAATGGATGCTTTAAAGGAAATTTGAATTCAAACATAAATTCTTGCCACAGTTTAGGAAGGTTGTGAGAACTCTTGAGGGGGTGCAGCGGAGATTTTCCAGGGAGGAAAATATTACCTATAGGGTTATGTTGGAGACAGTTTGTCACCTCGGGGAAAGGAAGATTGAAGGGTGCTTTGATAGTGACAAACAAGGGTTTAGATAAAGTAGACAAAGAAACGCTGATTCCATTCACTGATAATTAGGACTGGGCAGGAGATGCAAGGGGAATGTGAGAAGTAATTTTTTTTCGGGATTCTAATGACCTAGAACTCTCTGCCCACAGAGTGATGAAAAGGGAAGTGGAGAATTATTCCAAAGGGGAATTGAATTGGCATTTGGAGGAAATAAATTTGTAGGGCTAATGGGATTGGGCCAGGGTATGGGACAATTGAGAGGAGGTAGAAATGTAAATGTGAATGTCATCGACATTTGGAACTTATTCTGCACATACAGATGGTGACAGTGAAGATAAGGAAGCTCATGGAGCAACTACCAATAACTGGGAACTCTAGAGGTTTAAGCATGGGCTGGGAGAAGGAAGTATTGCCGAACTACTTTATTTGGACAAATAGGGCAGGGCAATTGGACTTCTTTTAGAAGCTTAACCTTTAAATCCAATATCAACACCATTTGAAAGTCAGCTCTGGTCAATGGGTATCTGGGTGGTGGTTAGAAGTTCTGCCCATGGAAATATGCCTTATTCAAGTAACTCTAACCTTAACCCTATACCAGCGATGAAAATGTTGGATCTCTTTACTCACCTGACCCTTCAGTTTACCCAAACTCTCTTCTGATTCACCTGTTTCCATTTCCTCCACAACTGTTGACATTCTCTCTCCCCAGTTCAAGCTCTACTCTCAGCTTCTTTATCCTACCACTGCCACTGCTTGGAGCTATTCCTGTGGAAGATCAGCTGGCATCAGGTCTGCCTCAATCACCATCCTCTCACAGCCACTGCAACTTATCTACAACCGCTCTCTAACATCCATCATCCAACTACACTGAAATCCACCTCTCTTTTTGCTGTCCTCCACTTTGTCCTCCAGTTTTTTTTTCCAGCAACACTTTCTAAGAGTTCCTTTGGCTTTTTAAAAAAATTTCAGGCAACTCTTTATCTGCCTTACAGTTTGTACATGGAATGTCAAGCATATGGATCTTAACATCTGCATTTCAAGGGCCTCCACTTCTTCCACAGCTGTCCAGGTTTCTGAGGCACTGTAGGAAATTGGATTGAGTGTAGCAACTTATGAGATTTCTTTGTTGTTACAAGCTTGAGCCTTCCTGTTTTAACACATCCCTCCCAAGCCTCTTGACTATCATCAGTTTCCTTTCCTTTCATTGTTCCCATTGCCTCCTATCCATCATTGACATTTGTTTTTCCTCTTTCATTACTCTACATTTTCCCTAATCATTGTCATTCATTCTCCCTTTCCATTGACATCTAGTCTCACTCCTCATTCTGCCTTGCTTCTTCCCGAATCGGGCCTCTAATCTCTGCAATTGGCTCTTGATCGCCGTGCTACATTCATAACAAAGCATTAATAGAATTTAGTTTACTATTGTTTTCAGTCAAACAAGTGGCCTAGGAGGATTTTTTTTCTTGTAGGTAAAAGGATCCAGACAGTGAAGTTGCCTGTTAGTAAAACCACATCCTGCTGCTTTGGAGGAAAAGATTATTCTGACCTATATGTAACCACAGCTACCAAGAGAATGGATGAAGAGTCACTTCAGAAAGAGCCACTGGCTGGGGGCATTTTTAAGGTATACGGAATTGTTTTACCACCTACTGAACATACAAGTAGTACACGCAGCTCATCTAAAGGGTCATTTACCTGCTTGTCTTCCCTACCTTTGTAAAGCAACAATGAGATAATGGAAAACAGCCTCTACCTCTCTCACAGGGCCATAGTCCAAGGTTAAAGCTGGATGCCAAACACTTTGCCACCTTCACAGCAATGATTTCTCAGCTACAACTCACTGCTTTCCAGCAGAGATGACTAAATGGCAATCTCCAGTGAAGGTCCTGGCCTTTCAGCAGGGTGGTACAGTCCTGATGAAGGGTCTAGGCCCGAAACGCCGACTCTTCCGCTCCTCTGATGCTGCCTGACCTGTTGCGTTCTTCCAACTCCATGTTGTATCAACTCTGATTCTAGCATCTGCGGTTCTTGCTTTCTCCTTGGCACAGTTGGTCAGTAGGTAGCACTGCTATCTCACAGCGCCAGGGGCGTGGGTTCACTTCCAGCCTTTGGTGACTGTCTGTGCGGAGTTTGCACATTCTCTTATATCTGCATCGGTTTCTTTTGGGTGCTCTGGTTTCCTCTCACATGCCAAAGATGGGCAGGTTAGGAGGACTGGCCACGCTAAATTGCCTGTAGTGTTGGATTAGGTGGTTGGGGGGTGGTGTAGAGGTTGGGGAGGAGAGAGGTGGGTGGGTCTGTGTCAGATGCTCTTTGGAAGATCAGTGTGGATTTCACCTGGTTCAGCAGTATTGCCATCCTAGATGGGTTTTTAACTGTGCAAACCAAGGATTAAAATGCTGACAGTTCTGGTCAGTAGGCTTCGGATCTATGCTGATTCTAATGATAACAGCAACAGTGGAAGAAACACTCACAAACAAAGGAATAAAAGTCTGTGATTTAAACAGAACCTTTTGCAACTTCTAGTTATCCTAAAGTATCTCACGGATGATGGCGTTGACTGATGCAGAGGAAAAATGGTTCACATTTTGTGCACAGAAAGCTCCCCAAAGAGCTGTATGCAAATGTCTAACCTTGCAAATATTTTTCTTAAAGAATAAGTATTGTCTGGTACACCTGCTTCTCTTTGAAATAGTGCAACAGGATTTTTCAAGGCACCTCAGAAGACAGACAGTGCTTTCGTTTAATGCCTCATCCGAAAGATGGAATCTCTGCCCAAACATCCAGCTCTGGATCAGTTTCTGATTTAGAGACAAAAGTGTTAAACATTGAGTTATATCTCAGAAAGAGCATAAACTTGATGTATCAGAGGCAGGTGCAACAGATTGGATGCAGAAAATACAAAAAGACAGTCTCGTGAGGATGGAAAGTAAAGGCATCTTTGTTGAATGACTCATCAATTGTAATGATTATTTTCTTCCAGTCTTATAATCTTTCCTAATTTTGTATGATATTTCTCCTGCCACTGCCCCTCCTGAAGTGATTAATTCCATGATCTATGACTTCTATTTCTGAGTGTGAGAGGGAGAGAGAATGTGTGTGTGGGAGAGAGAGAGAGAGTGGTGTGTATGTCAGTGTGCGCATGTTTGAGTGTGGGAGAGAGAGAGACACTGTGTCTATATATGTAGCGTATGTGTGAGTGGTGTCTGTGTGTGTGGGTGTGTGTGTGCGCGTGGTGTTTGTGTGTGTGTGTGTGAGCGGTGTTTGTGTGTGTGTGTGAGTGGTGTTTGTGTGTGTATGTGTGTGTGTGAGTGGTGTTTGTGTGTGTGTGTGAGCGGTGTTTGTGTGTCTGTGTGTGAGTGGTGTTTGTGTGTGTGTGTGAGCGGTGTTTGTGTGTCTGTGTGTGTGTGAGTGGTGTGTGTGTGTGTGAGTGGTGTTTGTGTGTGTGTGGTGTCTGTGTCTGTGTGTGTGTGAGCGGTGTTAGTGTGTCTGTGTGTGTGTGAGCGGTGTTTGTGTGTGTGTGTGAGTGGTGTTTGTGTGTGTGAGCGGTGTCTGTGTCTGTGTGAGCGGTGTTTGTGTGTGTGTGTGTGCGTGGTGTTTGTGTGTCTGTGTGTGTGTGAGCGGTGTTTGTGTGTGTGTGTAAGTGGTGTTTGTGTGTGTGTGTGAGTGGTGTTTGTGTGTGTGTGTGTGAGCGGTGTCTGTGTGTGTGTGTGAGTGGTGTTTGTGTGTATGTGTGTGTGAGCGGTGTGTGTGTGTGTGTGAGTGGTGTGTATGTGTGTGCGTGTGTGAGTGGTGTTTGTGTGTGTGTGTATGTATGTGTGAGCGGTGTCTGTGTGTGTGTGGAGGTGGCGGGAAATACATCAGACTTCATTGAGCCATCATACGTCCCAGCCAAGTCCAATCACAGACTGAACGACCTTTTTCCATTCATCTTTCTCCACTTCCTATTCAGGGGTCACTGGGTAGTGAGCGTGTGAACAGGAGAAAGAATGCCAGCCAATTTTCCTCCTCTGGACGTATGTAAAGCTATGAAGTGTAGATGCAGAAATTTTGCTGGGGAGGTGATGGAGTGTAGGTTTTATCACTGGACTGTTAATCCAGTGACCCAGCTAATGTTCTGGGGACTCTGGTTTGATTCCTGCCACAACAGATGACGGAATTTGATTTCAATAATGAAGAAAGAGTCTGGAGTTAAGGGTCTAAATGATGACTATGAATCTGTTGCTGATTGTTTGGAAAAATCTATTTGGTTCATTGGAAGGAAACTGCCACCATGACCTGGTCTGGCTCACATGTAACTCCAGACCCACAGCAATATGGTTGACTTTTAACTGCCCTCTTTGCAATTAGGGGTGGTCAATTAATACTGGCTCAAACAGTGATGCCCTTATCCCATGAATAATAAAAATAAATTGCTAGTGTGTGCAACTCAAGTACTTGCTGCGTTAATCATTATGAAGCATCAGGCAGGTCTAGATAAACTCGATGTAACTTTCCAACATTATACTTCATTCAGTGAGAGATATTTGTGATCTGAGTAATATAAAAGAAGTTTTGAAATGAAAATTACCATTTAACTTTTTTTCTCCAGGTTACTGGACTGGGTGTGAAGGGGATTCCACCGTATTCATATGCAGGATAGAATATTTCCACAAGCAGATTCAGCGCCAACAGAAAAGGCATGCAAAAAATTGCAGCAGTGTTTGCAAACCTGGAAAAAATGTACACAAAATATTACACTATCTACTGAAAACTGTATCTTTGTTTCCATTTCTCATATAAACTGCACAAATCTAAAAGTGGTCACCATGGTGTCAATTATCAGACTAAAAGTGTTCGCACCCGTTCTATGTCACTTCAAATGGCTGCTGCGCCTTTTTCCGGTTCTCACTTTCTCACCCTAATCTCGCAGCGATCTATGATGACTCAGTTGGTGGTCATCTTATATCTGATTTCAAAGGTTGTGGGTTCAAGTGCCACTCCAGGATTTTAGTGTAGAACTGAAGATATACAGCAATGTACATGTATATGCAGCTATAGAAACTCCTGGTCAGACCCTATTTGGAGTACAGTGATCGTATTTGGGCTCCACACCTCAGGAAGAATATACTAGCCTTGGACAAAGTACAATGTACGTTCACAAGAATGATACCTGGACATCAGGCGTGAAGTTATAGAAGAGATTAAACAAATTAGGCCTGTTTTGTCTAAAATTTAGGAGGTTAAAGGCTGATCTGGTCAAATTTTTCATGCTAATATCAGGAAAAGAGGGGGTAAATAAAGATATAGTCTTTCTACTGATTGGCGATTCTAGAACTAGGGGCCATAGCCTGAGAATTAGGGCCAGGCCGTTCAGGAGAGATGTTAGGAAGCATTTCTACACACAAAGGTTAGTAGATGTTTGGAACTCTCTTCCACAAACAGCAGTGAATGCTGGATTGGTTGTAAATTTTAAATCTGAGTTAGGTACATCTTTGCTAAGCAAATGTATAGAGTTAGGCCACAGATCAACTATGATCTCATTGAATGGCAGAACAGGGTGAAGGACTTGAATGACCTCCTCCTGTTCTTTTGTTCCTATAAGACTGCAAGCTCTAATGCCATGCTGAGCTAATACCGTACTGTTAGAGGGGTGCAATGTTAGCTTTTATGTTGAACATAGCCCCTATCTGGGCTTGCAATTGGAGGCAGAATATCCAATACTGCAATTTTATTGAGGAATAGATAGGTAAGTTATCTCTGTTCTTCTGGCTAATACTTATATTATCATGGTTGGGTAGATATTGAAAGGCTGTAATCCGTGGCTGGGGAATCTAGAACATGGTAGTAGATTCGCCAACTTTAAGTACATTTAAGTCGTCATTGGACAAGCATATGGACGTACATGGAATTGTGTAGGTAAGATGGGCTTCAGATTGATATGGCAGGTCGGCACAAAATTGAGGGCTGAATGGCCTGTATTGTGCTGTAATGTTCTATGTTCTATGATGGCTTGTTTTTTTTTTCTTCTTCGACAGGGTGTGGACATCAGTTTGTAGGTCAGTATTTGTTACACATTGTATATGGCTCTTGAGAAGGTAATGGTGAGCCACCTCCCTGATTTACCACAGACCAAGTGGTGTAGGTACACCTGCTGTGCTGTTCTGGAAGGATTTTAACCTACTGAGTGAAGGAACAACATTTGTTCAGCCCTCTATTTGTGCACTGTTATTATTGGACAGACCAGCATGTATGTATTTATTTACCAGTCAGCATGGTCAGTAGCTTGGAGGGGAACATGTAAGTGGTAGCCTTCCCATATAAGTGCTGTCTATTTCCTTCTAAATTTTAGAGGTCACCAGTTTGGAAGGTGCTGTGCAAGGACCGTTTGTGAATTTTTGCAGTGCACCTTGTAATGGTACACACTGAACGCTGGTGGTGATGGGAGGAAACATTGAAGGTGGTGGACAGGGTGTCAGTCAAATCAGGCTGCTTGTCCTGGCTGCTTCTTGGTCAAGATTCTTGAGTCTACTTTGGAGTTGTACTCATCCAGGCAAGTGGGAATATTCCATCGCACTCCTGATTTGTGTCTTGTAACTGGCAGATAGACTTTGGGAATTAGGAGGTGAATTGCTACTGAATTCTCAGGTTCTTGTAGGCATAGTTGCACGGTGAGTCCAGTTCAGTGTCTGGACAATGGTAAGTCCTGCACCACCCCCACTAACCAAGACATTTCAATGCAGTTACTTGCCTCCTATCAGCCCAAGGCTAAATTGATATGGCATGCTGCAGTTCGACATAGAGTCATAGAATCCCTACAGTGTGGAAGCAGGCCCTTCGGCCCAACAAGTCCACACCGACCCACTGAAGAGCATCCCACCCAGACCCAATCCCCTAATTTCCCACGTCTAACCCACCTAACCTAAACATTCCTGAACACTGTGGGCAATTTAGCATGACGAATCCACCTACCCTGCACATCTTTGGATTGTGGGAGGAAACCGGAGCACCCGGAGGAAGCCCACACAGACACGGGGAGAATGTGCAAACTCCACACAGACAGTCGCCCGAGGCTGGAATCGAATCCGGGTCCCTGGCGCTGTGAGGCTGCAGTGCTAACCACTGAGCCACCGTGTTGCCCAATTGGGCAGTTCCAGAGTCTAAGACACTGTGATTGGTGCTGAACATAGTGCAATCATTAGTGAACATCCCGATTTTCAAACTCATGATGGAGGGAAAGTCATTGGTGAAAGGCTAATGATTGTTGGGGCTACAACGCTACCCTGAGGAACTGCTGCAGAGATCTCCTGGAATAAGTGCCTGACAGTTTACAAATCAGAAGAATCTTAATGAAAGGGTTTGAATATTTGGGATCCGCTATCACAGTGGGTTGTGGTACTCCATCATTGAATATATTTCACACTGAGATTGCCAAAGAACACAGAAAACATGGTGTTGATGTGAAAGGTCAGCCATGATCGAATTGAATAACAGGGCAGGCTTGTGTGCCATGTGGTCTAATCCTTATCCGACATCTTATGTTTTTATTGCTCAATCAAGACCATCCACACAAAAAAAAGTGTGGGTCCTTATCTCATTGTAGAAAGTTTCAGCCTGCACATTGGCTCCTATATTTCCCATCATTACAACAGTGACAGCACTTCAAAAATATTTACGGCTGTAAAGCTCTTTGTGACATCAAAAGTTCAAAATAAGTGCTACAATAATGCAATCCTTTCTTTCTGTGAAAGCAATGACGTTTGCACTGTGGTGTCCCATGGAGTCGGTGTCCCTCCACTGAAGGCAGCTAATAATTCACTATCTCAAAACTACAATCGACTCTTTGGTACAGTGCCACAAATTAATCTGCGCGTTTAATGTAGCAAAACAATAAAAGTAAAAGATGTGAGAGTCCTCACAATGGGATGGTCTCACCTAAAGCAGGTTTGGTACTGGGAAACAGTAAGGACTGCAGATGCTGGAAGCCAGAGTCAATAAACATGGATAGACAAACAGGAGGCTGGAAGAACAGAGCAAGCCAGGCAGCATCTGGAAGAAAGGAGAGGTCAACGTTTCGGGTATTACCCTTTTTCAGGACTGGTACTGGTGGAGCTGGACAAACACAGCAGGTCAGGCAGCATCAGAGGACAGGAAAGTCAACATTTTGGGCCGAAACCCTTTGTCAGAACTGGTAATAAGTAGTGTTTCGAAAAAATGCCTTATAGTGGCCTATTGGATCTCATGAACATATTCCAAAATCACTACAGAATCTTTCTAATTTTATTAGAAAACAGTACATCCACAAATTCATTAACGTTAGAAAATGTTTACCAAGGAAACACAATGTTACAGGGTTCAAATTCTGCATGGATGAACTATATTCCTAAGAGAATAAACTGTAACACAGAGTGATGGCATTCATGCTGTTTGAGACTGCAAGGGTCTTGTAGCTGCAGCCTAAATCTTTTTGAGAGAGCTTCAAACTATGGTGCTAGTTACATCTCTTTACTTTGACAAGCTAGAGCAGGCCTTCTCAAAGTTGGGAGGAGGATCTGGTCTTCAAATGGGAAATATTAGGGTCATAAGTCAGAAGCAGTCCTATCTGCCGTGAGACCCATTCCTTTCTCCCCTCCCCCTCCCAATCTTGGGTCCTCTCCTGCCCCCATTCATCCGCTGCTCTCAATGTTCTTGCTGAGGGGTTGTGTCAAAATAGAGTTCAATAGGAAAATATTTAGGAAGCACTGATACAAACCTTCAGCAATAGCAAACCATTATCACTGATCTTGACTTGCTTCTTCTCTACCCATCTTTTAACCATTGGTGGTGTTTGATACCACAGGTAGTAATAATGAATAAATAATTTGTTCAGCTCTGTATTTGTGCGCTGTTATTGTTAGACAGACCAGCACATGTGCATTTATTTACCAGTCATACTGTTGCAGAAAAACTCAGTAAGTTCTGATGGAAAAGATGGTGTGAAACCTGAAAGGGTTCAGACAAGATTTACGAGGATGCTGCCAGAATTGGGTCTGAGCTATAGGGAGAGGCTGAATAGGCTGGGGCTATTTTCCCCGGAGTGTCCTGCCTTTTCTCTCGCTAAAAGCCTGCATTTTGTTTCCATTTTAAATGCCTCATTTGAAACTGCCTCCAGCACACTTCCAGGGATTCCAAACCTGAACTACTTACTTCGTAGAACATAGAACAGTGCAGCACAGTACAGGCCCTTCGGCCCACAATGTTGAGCCGATCTTTTACCTAAACCTAAGGTCTATCTAACCTCCACCCCTACCTTATACTGTCATCCACATGCATGTCTAATTGCCATTTAAATGCCCCTAATGAGGCTGACTCCACTACCCTTTCTGGCAATGCATTCCACACCCTGACCACTCTCCGAGTAAAGAACCTACATCTGATGTCTCTCCTGTATCTACCTCCACTTCCTTTAAAACTATGCCACCTCGTAACAGCTACCTCCACCAGGAAAAAAGTCTCTGGCTGTCCATGGCATCTATACCTCTGATTATTTTGTACACCTATATCAAGTCACCTCTCATCCTTTGTCATTCTAAAAAGCCCTAGCTCTCACAACTTTTCCTCGTAAGACTTTCCCTCCATTCCAGGCAACATCCTGGTAAATGTCCTCTACACCTTTTCCAATGCTTTCACATCTTTCCTGTAATGAGGCGAACAGAACTGGGCACAATACTCCAGATGTGGCCAAACCAGGCATTTGTACAGCTGGAGCATAACTTCATGGCTCTTGAACTCAATCCTTCTATTTATGAAAGCTAACACACCTGGATGGCAGCTCTCAGGGAACTGTGAACATGAACACCAAGATCCCTCTGTTCCTGCACACTGTCAAGAATATTTCCGTTAACCCTGTATTCTGCTTTCAAATTTGTCCTTCCAAAATGAATCACCTCAGACTTTTCAGGGTTAAACTCCATCTGCCACTTGCCAGCCCAGCTCTGCACCAATCAATGTCCCTTTGTAACCTAGCACAGCCCTCCGCACTGTCCAAAACTCAACTCACGTTTGTATCGAACTTACTATTCCACCCTTCCAATCCTTCATCCAAATCATTTACCAAAATCACAAATAGAATAGGACCCAGGACAGATCCCTGTGGTACATCACTTGTAACTGAGCACCATGCTGAATACTTTCCATCCACTACCACCCTTTGTCTTCTAAGGGTCAGACAATTCTCAATCCAATCGGCCACATTTCCCCCTATTCCATGCCTCTTTGCTTTCTGCTTGAGCCTACCATGGAGTACCTTATCAAATGCCTTACTTAAATCCATGTATACCACATCCACTGCTCTACCTTCATCCACATGTTTGGTCACCTTTCCAAAGAATTCAATAAGGTTTTTGAGGAATGATCTACCCCTCACAAATCCATGCTGACTCTCATGAATCAAACTGTGCCTATATAAGTGATCATAAATCCTATCTCTCAGAGCCCTTTCCAATAATTTGCTTACCACTGAAATTAGACTAACTGGCTTGTAATTTCCAGGATTATCCCTATTTCCAATTTTGAACAAGGGAATGACATTTGCCTCTCTCCATTCTTCTGGCACTACACCCGTGGACAGTGAAGATGAAAAGATCATCACCAGAGGCCCTGTGATCTCTTCCCCTACTTGCAATAGAATCCTTGGAAAAATCCCATCAACCCTGGGGGACTTACCTATCTTCAAGTTCCTCAAAATTCCTAGTACATCTTCCTTACTAACATCGACCCCCTCTAGCCTACTGGCCTGTTTCACACTGTACTCCTATACAACTAGGTCCCTCTCAGTTATGAATATTGAAGAAAAGTATTTGTTAAGGACCTCTCCCATCTCTTTAGACTCCGTGCACAAATTCCCTTTACAATCCTTAACTGGCCCTACTCTTTCTCTGGTCATTCTCATATTCCTAACGTGAATGGAGTATTTTCTCACCTCGCGTTTGCTTCTTTTGTAAAACACTTAAAAACTCTGCCTTCTGGTTCCCAGTCCATTTAAGAGTAGGAACAGTTTTTCCCTGATGGCATTGTGGCCCAACATGGACAGAATGAGTAGTGAGAGAGGTCCCCAGTATCTATGGCAACAGCATCGAGAAGAGGTGGCTGAGGTCTCCCATTTGAGTGAGCTAAGCAGAGGACTCAACAAAGGCTTGAACTTTTAACTCTATTCCTGTACTTTTCTAGTTCATATTAAGAAGGACTTTATTGTTAACTGTTAATGTTTCTTTACTTTTCTGATTATTCTATTAAGGTAATGCTTAACTTTTTAAACCTTGTTTCTTTTATTACTTTGTACCTAAGTGTTTTTTTGTACCTAGGTACCTTTGTACCCAAGATGATGCTGTGTGTGATGTTTGACACTTTTCACTGTACTCCTGTACTTGAGTACATGTGACAACAAAATCTAAATCTAAATCAAAAACCCAAATCTATCCATTTTGCGCATCCCTCAAGGTATTGAAAATTTCTGTCAACTTCCTCTCCAAGGAAAACAGTTCCAACTTCATTTCTTCATGACTGAAGTGTATTATCCCTCGATTATTGCAATTTTTAAAAAAATCAACCTGTTTGGATATGTTATCGTGCACTGCTAAGGCAAGTGAGACTTGAACATGGACCCTTAGGCCCAGTGACAGCATTTATTGTCCAACCCTAACTACCTTTGGCAGTTGATGATCATAAGTTGCAGACTTGGAGTGCATTGACAGCCACAGTGCGCTTGGAAGTGAGTTAGACTATAAGAAATAGGAACAGTACTAGGCCATTTGGCCCCTCAAGCCTGCCCTACCCTTTAACAGGATCATGGCTACTGTTGGGGGGGAAGACTTACCAGGGGAAAGCAGTGGGGCACAAGTCTCTGGCACAGAGTCTGTCCCTGCTGCTCAGAAGGGAAGGGGGAAGAGGAGCAGAGCAGTAGTCATTGGGGACTCCATAGTTAGGGGGACAGATAGGAGGTTCTGTGGGGACCAGAGAGACTCACGGTTGGTGTGTTGCCTCCCAAGTGTCAGGGTGCGTGATGTCTCTGATCGTGTTTTTAGGATCCTTAAAGGGGAGGGGGAGCAGCCCAAAGTCGTGGTCCACATTGGCACCAATGACATAGGTAGGAAGTGAGATGGGGATTTAAGGCAGAAATTCAGGGAGCTAGGATGGAAGCTTAGAGCTAGGACGAACAGAGTTGTTGTCTCCGGTTTGTTGCTCGTGCCATGTGCTAGTGAGGCGAGGAATAGGGAGAGAGAGGAGTTGAACACCTGGCTACAGGGATGGTGCAGGAGGGAGGGTTTTGGATTCTTGGATAATTGGGGCTCTTTCTGGGGTAGGTGGGTCCTCTACAAGCAGGATGGTCTTCACCTGAACCAGAGGGGTACCGATATCCTGGGGGGGGAAATTTGCTAAGGCTATTCTGGTGGGTTTAAACTGTGCTCTTATGTTCTATGGGATGGGAACCAAAATTGTAGTTCGACTATAGAAAAGGTTGAGAGTAGGGTGGTCCGAAATAAAGTTTCAGGGACACAAGATGGCACCGGCAAGCAAGAAGTTGGTTTGAAGTGCGTCTACTTCAATGCCAGGAGCGTCCGGAATAAGGTGGGTGAACTTGCAGCATGGGTTAGTACCTGGGACTTTGATGTTGTGGCCATTTCAGAGACATGGATAAAGCAGGGACAGGAATGGTTGTTGCAGGTTCCGGGGTTTAGATGTTTCAGTAAGAACAGAGAAGATGGTAAAAGGGGGGGAGGTGTGGCATTGTTGGTCAAGGACAGTATTACAGTTGCAGAAAGGATGTTTGGGGACTCGTCAACTGAGGTAGTATGGGCTGCGGTTAGAAACAGGAAAGGAGAGGTCACCCTGTTGGGAGTTTTCTATAGGCCTCCGAAAAGTTCCAGAGATGATTCTCGATAGGAGTGAGAGAGGCAGGGTAGTTGTCATGGGGGACTTCAACTTTCCAAATATTGACTGGGGACACTACAGTTCGAGTACTATAGATGGGTCAGTTTTTGTCTAGTGTGTGCAGGAGGGCTTCCTGACACAGTATGTAGATAGGCCAACAAGGGGCGAAGCCACATTAGACTTAGTACTGGGTAATGAGCCTGGCTAGGTGTTAGACTCGGAAGTAGGTGAGCACTTTGGTGATAGCGATCACAGTTCTGTTATGTTTACTTTAGTGATGGAAATGGATAGATGTATACCACTGGGCAAGAGTTATAGCTGGGGGAAAGGCAATTAGGCAAGATTTAGGGAGCATAGGATGGGGAAGGAAACTGCAGGGGATGGGCACATTAGAAATGTGGAGCTTATTCAAGGAAAAGCTCCTCTGTGTCCTAGATAAGTATGTACCTGTCAGGCAGGGAGGAAGCTGTAGAGCGCGGGAGCCGTGGTTTACGAAGGAGGTGGAATCTCTGGTCAAGAGGAAGAAGGCGGCTTATGTTAGGATGAGATGTGAAGGCTCAGTTAGGGTGCTTGAGGGCTACGAGGTAGCCAGGAAAGACCTAAAGAGAGAGCTCAGAAGAGCCAGGAGGAGACATGAGAAGTTGTTGGCGGATAGGATCAGGGTAAACCCTAAGCCTTTCTATAGGTATTTAAGGAATAAAAGAATGACGAAAGTAAGATTAGGGCCAATCAAGGATAGTAGTGGTAAGTTGTGTGTCGAGTCAGAGGAGATAGGGGAAGCACTAAATGAATATTTTCCAACAGTATTCACTCTAGAAAACGACAATGTTGTCCAGGAGAATACTGAGATACAGGCTACTAGACTAGGTGGGATTGAGGTTCACATGGAAGAGGTATTAGAAATCCTACAGAGGGTGAAGTTAGATAAGTCCCCTGGGCCAGATGGGATTTATCCTCAGATCCTCTGGGAAGCCAGGGAGGAGATTGCCGAGCCTTTGGCATTGATCTTTAACTCGTCATTGTCTACAGGAATAGTGCCAGATGACTGGAAGATAGCAAATGTGGTTCCCCTGTTCAAGAAGGGGAGTAGAGACAACCAGTGAGCCTTACCTCAGTTGTTGGTAAAGTGTTGGAAAAGGGTATAAGGGATAGAATTTATAATAATCTAGAAAAGAATAAATTGATTAGGGATAGTCAGCACGGTTTTGTGAAGGGAAGGTCGTGCCTCACAAACCTTATTGAGTTCTTTGAGAAGGTAGATAGAGTAAATCAGTTGATGTGGTGTATATGGATTTCAGCAAGGTGTTCGATAAGGTTCCCCACAATAGGCTATTGTACAAAATATGGAGGAATGGAATTATGGGAGATATAGCAGTTTGGATCGGAAATTGGCTTGCTGAAAGACAGAGGGTGGTAGTTGATGGGAAATATTCATCCTGGAGACCAGTTACTAGCAGTGTACCGCAGGGGTCGGTGTTGGGGCCACTGCAGTTATCATTTTTATAAATGACCTGGATGAGGGCGTAGAAGGTTGGGTTAGTAAATTTGCAGACGACACTAAGGTCGGTGGAGTTGTGGACAGTGACGAAGGATGCTGTAGGTTGCAGACAGACATAGATAAGCTGCGGAGCTGGGCTGAGAGGTGGCAAATGGAGTTTAATGCAGACAAGTGTGAGGTGATGCACTTTGGTAGGAGTAACCGGAAGTCAAAGTACAGGGCTAATGGTAAGATTCTTAGTAGTGTAGATGAGCAGAGAGATCTCGGTGTCCATATATACAGATCATTGAAAGTTGCCATCGAGGTTGACAGGGCTGTTAAGAAAGCATACAGTGTTTTAGCTTTTATTAATAGAGGGATCGAGTTCTGGAACCGTGAGGTTATGCTGCAGCTGTACAAAACTCTGGTGCAGCCGCACTTGGAGTATTGCGTACAGTTCTGGTCACCGCATTATAAGAAGGATGTGGAAGCTTTGGAAAGGATGCAGAGGAGATTTACTAGGATGTTGCCTGGTATGGAAGGAAGGTGTTATGAGGAAAGGCTGAGGGACTTGAGGCTGTTTTCATTAGAGATAAGAAGGTTGAGAGGTGACTTAATTGAAACAGATAAAATAATCACAGGGTTAGATTGGGTGGATAGGGAGAGCCTTTTTCCTAAGATGGCGATGGCAAGCACGAGGGGGCATAGCTTTAAATTGAGGGGTGAAAGATATAAGACAGATGTCAGAGGTGGTTTCTTTACTCAGAGAGTAGTAAGGGCATGGAACGCTTTGCCTGCAACGGTTGTAGACTCGCCAACTTTAGGTACATTTAAGTCGTCATTGGACAAGCATATGGACGTACATGGAATAGTGTAGGTTAGATGGGCTTCAGATCGGTATGACAGATCAGCACAACATCGAGGGCCGAAGGGCCTGTACTGTGCTGTAATGTTCTATGGCTGACTTGCTGTTCCTCACTTTCTTGCCTTTCCCTATAACCCTTGACTCCCCCACTCATCAAGAATCTCTCTATCACAGCATTAAATATACACAAGGACTCTTCCCTTACTGCTCTCTGTGACAAGGAGGAATTCCTCCTCATCTTAATATTAAATTGGCCTCCCTTTATTCTGTGACTATGCACTCTGGCTCTAGACTCTTCCATGGGGGGAAACATCTTATCAGCGTTTACCCTGCTAAGGCACTTAAGAATCCTACATGTAGAAAGCAAGTACTGCAGATGCTGGAGTCAGAGACATCTTGGTGTGGAGCTGGAAGAACACAGCAGATCAGGCAGCATCACAGGAATAGGAAAGTCCATGTTTTGGTCTGGATCCTTCTTCTGAGGGTTCCAACCCAACACGTTGACTTTCCTACCTCTCTGATGCTGCCTGATCTGCAGTATTCCTCCAGCTCCACACTGTGCTTTCTCTAAGAATCCTATATGTTTTCCTAAGATCACACCTCATTCTTCTAAATTCCGATGGATAGTGTCCCAACCAGAATTCCAGGACTTAGTCCCTGTGGAAGAACAGCAATATATTTTCAAGTCAGGATGGTGTGTGGCTTAAGGGTAAACTTGCAGGTGGTATTATTGCCATGCATCTGCTGCCCTTTTCCTTTCAGGTAGAAGAGATTTTGGGTCCCAGCAAAGGAAGCTTCGTGACTCCTTGCAATGCATCTTGTAAATTGTACATGTGGCTGCCGTAATCTGTTTAGGGTGAAGAGGTGAATATTGAGGGTTTTGGTGGATGTGGTGTTAATCAAGCCAGTTGCTTTATCCTGGATGGTGTCAAGCATCTTGAGAGTTGGAGCTATCCTTATCCAGGTAAGTACAGGATACCCAACATATTCCTGACTTGTCCCTTGTAGAAAGTGGACAGGAGACAGGTGGCACCTTAACCACTGCAGAATTCCCAGCCTCTGACCTGCTCACAGTTTGATATGATTCAGCAAATATAGATTGTTGTTTGACTAGTCTGTGGACAGCTCTCACAGTTTTGGCACAAGAAACAGAGGGACTTTGCAGGGTACGTGTTATGCTCTGTATTATTTTTGACCAACATCGACTCAAGTTCAATAGTGTTCATTACAAAGACTGCAGCATGGTACTCACTTCTTTGTGACTTCTTGAGCCATAATTGAATTCCTCTTTCTGGCCTCTCCCAGGAAACCCTTGACTCCTTTGTCAATCAAAAGCCTGACAAATGAATTGGCCTTGAATATATTCAATGAGCCTGCATCCATGGAAATGAATTCCAGTGATTGATCATCCTATGATTGACAAACCCTCCTTATCTCCACCTTAAAATGAGAGATTCCTTATTTTACAAACTGTGCCCCCCTGTTTTTAGACTCCCCTATGAAAGAAAGCACTTCTCAGCATCTACTCTGTCTAGCCCCCTCCCGTCCTTAAGAAAGTGAGTTCTGGAGGGTTCTGATTAATGAAACTGGACTCAGTGCCTGGAAGCAGAGTGTTGGTTAATCCAGGACTTGAGTTGCTTTCTGACATTAGCAAGGCATTTGGAAGACAACGTCATTCACTAGAATGGTGTTTGTTATAAACAAAAACATAACCCATAAGTAAGGTTATTGCCAAAGGGGCCAACACCTGATGTTGAGTTCTGAGGAAAAGTCACCGGACCTGAAACGTTAACTCTGTTTTCTCCTTTACCGATGCTGCCAGACCTGCTGAGCTTTTCCAGCAGCTTTGTTTTTGACCCTACGTTGAGATTGGAATCAATCAGAAATCAACCAAAGGTTCGCCATTCATTGAGTGCTTTTATAGCCAGCGAAAAATTGTTTTACAGCTAATTTTGCAATCTTGAAGTGTAATGGCTGTTGTTGGAAAGGTCTCAGCCAATTGCGAACGAGGTTCTACAAGAAGCAACATGGCAATGACTAGGTAATCTGTTTTAGTGACGATCATCAAAAGATAAATTTGGACTCTGGGAGAAATTCCCTCCTCTTTTCTGAATAGCAGTGTCAGTCTTTTACATCCACCTTGGAGGGCAAACAGAACCTCAGTTTAGTCTATCATAGATGCAGCATCTTCAACTTTAATTCATTACATGGCAGAGTAGATTCAAGGGGATGAGTGGCCTGCTCTGATTCTAACTCAAACATTCACACATTCATAACAATGCAACTTTCTGTGGAGTAAAGGGTTTACTGTAGGAATAGCCACTGTTCAAGAATCTACATCATAGTTACATCTGATCACGAGGTACTGGGACCTGAGACTACAGGGTGTCAGAGATGTCCTCTGTCATCGTCCCTCTTACCTGGTTATTTGGAGTAATGCCTGGTTAAGTTCACTGACCTGAATGTAGAGCTAATCTTACTATATATTCTTTCAGAGGGGTACTGCAAATGGCAACATAGCTTTTGTGTTCCAGTCTTTGGAATAGGCCTTGAATACATAGCCATCTGACATAGATGCAGGTACAGTGCAAACTGAAAGACAATGACACTTGTCCTTGAGCAGGCCTTTTAATATTTAATTACAATCAATGAAAACCAGCTGCTGTGGTAACCAAAAGTATTTCATGTTTCAAGCGTTCAAGACATGTAATTTTATGTAATTATATACAGTTATAGAGATGTACAGCTTGGAAACAGATTCTCAGTTCAACTCATCCATGCCAACCAGATATTCTATATTAATCAAGTCCCATCTACCAGCATTTGGCTGAAGACTTCCTATTTATGTATCCATCCTGATGCCTTTTACAGGTACCATCTGTGTGAGGAAATTGCCTGTCAGGTCCTTTTTAAAGCTTTCTCCGCACCTTAAACCTATGCCCTCCAGCTTTTGGACTCCCTTACCCTGGTCCAAGCCCAGAGGCCAGGAAACCAAACTTCCTGTTGGTAGCACAAGCTCAGCAAATTCATGGAATCCCTGCAGTGTGGGGGCAGGCCAATCAGCCCATAGTGACCCTCCAAACAGCATCCCAACCCAGACCCCTATACCTGCATTTCCCACGGTCAGTCCACCTAAGGGCACATAGCTTTAGACTTTGGGAGGAAGGCCAGAGCAAACCATGCAGATATCGGGTGAATGTGCTCGCTCCACACAGACAGTTGCCGGGGGGTGGAATCGAACCCAAATCCCTACCACCGTGAGGCAGCTGTGCTAAACACTGAATCAACGTATGTGCGTGCGAGAGAGAGATTTCTAAACCCCACCCCACAGCCACCAAACCCGCTGTAAATTGCTGTAAACGGTGGATGTATAAAATGGGCGAATGTGGGCTCCTTACAGATGTGTTAGAGACAGCACTCTCGGTGTTTTAGGGAAGCAGTTAGTGAAATGGAGGAATATTAGAGTCATAGAGAACCACTGGCCTTCGCGATGGACTCGGTCAAAAACAACTCTTCCAAATGTTGTTACATTTCAACCCGCCAGATACAGATGCAGCCTCACACGGCAGTAATACTGTCTCTGGCTGACTCGGCTTACGGTCACAATGTTTTGATCCGTATTCTGTGCACGGCGGGGAGGTGCTAACAGGCCGCAGGGGGACGGAGCGCGGGTGCATGCACATTTCAGCTGCTGAAACACAGTATGGAGATGTAGGAGAATTTACAACCAGGCCCAGCCCGGAGAACAGGCCTTTCCGCGAGCTGGCGAGCATAGGCTTTCCTTCTCTCGGAACATCGTCTATCCACGATTTTACTCTGCCCCGAATCTAAAGTGTGGTTTTATAGTTAACGCGCACAGGACTGAGATTGGGGCATCGTGCAGTCTCTGGAATCCCAACGAACACGAAGGTGCATTTACATAGCGCCTGCAATGAAACTTGATGGCGCTTCACGGGAGCTTTACACAGCACATTCTAATAGACAGGGATCTGGAAGCAGTTGGCCAAAGAGGTGGGATTTCAGAATCCCCTTAAAGAGTCATACTCATCGTGCAGACCAGACATCCCAGTCTGACCTAGTCCCATTTGGCACATTCCCCCAGAAGCCCTCCTTATTCACATACCCCTCCAGATGCCTTCTAAATTTTGTAATTTTACCCACCTATACTACTTCATTTGGCAGTTCATTCCCATACACATACTACCCTGTGTGAAAAAGTTACCCCTCATGTTCTTTTTAAATCTTTCCCCTCTTATCTTAAACCTATACCCTCTGGTTTTGAACTCCCTATCCTGGGGGGGGGGGGGAAACCTTGGCTATTCAGCCTGTCTGTGCCCCTCATGATTTTAAGAGTTTCCATAAAGGTCTTCCCCCAGTCTCTGACGTTCCAGGGAAAACAGCCCCAGGATATTAAGATGGGAGGTGGAGATGCCGATGATGGACTGATATGGACAAGGTCAAAAGTCTCAGAACACCAGGTTAGAGTCCAACAGAAACAGACGTTGCTGGAAAAGCTCAGCAGGTTCGTCGGCAGCTGTGAAGAAAACAAAATATCAGAGTAACAAGATAATAAAATGTGAGGCTGGATGAACACAGCAGGCCAAGCAGCATCTCAGGAGCACAAAAGCTGCCCAAAACGTCAGCTTTTGTGCTCCTGAGATGCTGCTTGGCCTGCTGTGTTCATCCAGCCTCACATTTTATTATCTTGGAATTCTCCAGCATCTGCAGTTCCCATTATCTCATCAGAGTTAACATTTCAGGTCCGGTGCTCCTGCCTCTGAACATGGTTATTTGAAAATGCAAGCTTTTGGAGCTCAGCTCCTTCTTCAGGTGTAGTGACAGAGGGGGTATAAGACACAGAAAGAATTTATAAGCAGGAAGTAACAACCCCAAAACTGACCGCCACTTGTTCAAACTTTAAATCAGTTAGGAAGGAGACTACTCATACCCATGAGGATGGCCTCAATCGTGATCTTGGGTTCAGGTGCAATACAGGTGACCCCACCACACTACATACTCCCACTCTCATACGAACACACTCACACAAATATACGCATACTTACACAGACGCTCTCTCTCTCACACACACACTTTCTAATGCACACACATGAATGATTTCATCCAAAATAATTGTATAGTTGCAGATACATTCTGTTTCGCTCAAAAATGTGACTCCAATTTGAAACATAGATTCTAGGGAAGACCTCACACATTGTATGACCTGAGATGTCACCTCTTATAGATTGATGGTGGCAGGTTAAGTTGCTCCATTCGGAGCTCACTCTGCTCGCCAGTTCTCTTATTCCTCCCTGCCCTTCTGTAGTAATTCTATCCCCACTCCTTTCAACTACCTACCTAAGGAAAAGCAACCGTGTCGTGACTGCGAATCACGTGGCGAGAGCTGAATGCGCAGGGTGTGTCCTGCAGTGACGGTGGAACGTGGGCTGGCGCGGCAGCCGAGAGCCGGACGATGGGATCGGCATGGTGTGCGCTGGAAAGCCTGAGTGGGACTCTGGCAGAGGAATGGTGAGGGCTGGAAAACCCGGAGCAGGATTCTAGCGGAGGCATAGCGAAGGTTGAAAAACTCAGATCGGGACAGCGGAAGTGAAAAGGCAGGTTGGACTCTCTCACATTATCTTTTATTTCTCTCGTCTTATTCTAAGTTAATGTGAATGGCACCATGTATCTACGATGAAGGTGCACGCTTTACACTGTATTTTTTACATTGAATACACGTGACAATAAACGATTCAATGATAAAGCCTTTAATTATGTCGGGACAATAGTTGAAAGGAATCTGGATTTTGCATTTCAATCAGTAGTCTTCCTCCTAACTGAGTAAAGATTCAACAAGAGACAGTTGGTTTTGGGGTTGTTACCTTTCTGCGTATAAATTCTGTGCCTTATACCCCCTGTCTCACACTACACCTGAGGAAGGAGCTGAGCTCCAGAAGCTTGCGTTCTCAAATAAACCTGTAGGACTATAACCTCGTGGCATGTGATTTTTGACCTTATTAAGATGTGAGAGTGGAGAGTAGTTTAAACATGAAAGGAGCCACTGAAGGGGCTGAATGGAGTGGGGAAGAGGTCTGTGTTAAAATCAACTGAAATTTACAAATCTTAAGTGGCCAATTCACTCATTTGGAGTTCCTCTTGCATCACTCATTTGTCCTGAAGACTCCTTGGTCTTCCCTAGGAACATGGGATTAAGGGCAGCAGTTAAGGGATATTGAAAGTAAAGGCAGTTTGCTTGTGGTGGATGAGACAGCCAAGAACTAAGATCAAGTAGAGCAGTAGGACGAAGGCCGAGAGCAGCACAGTGCAGAGGCAGAAGAGATACATCTAGCTGATTTTATACTTTCAGCTGCCAGCTCAGACTGAAGGCAGGGTAGCATAGAGGGAGGATTGACACAAATAGCCTACACCAGGGCAGGGAGAAAGGAGTTACATGTGGTGCTGGCTGAAATGTTGGGTCAGCAGTCAGGAACTGAGATCTCAGTCCAAACCCCTTGCTCTGGTGAAGAGAGAACAAATCCTATGCATGACTATGAGGAGTATCCTCCATACAATCTAAGTGACAGATTGATTGCCTCAAACTCAGCAAATGAAGAGGCTATCATGACTTTTGAGAATTTGTACATATGAAGTAATAATTGAAACATATAAAATAATCAGAGGGTTAGATAGGGTGGATAGGGAGAGCCTTTTTCCTAGGATGGTGACGGTGAGCACGAGGGGGCATAGCTTTAAATTGAGAGGTGAAAGATATAGGACAGATGTCAGAGGTAGTTGCTTTACTCAGAGAGTAGTAAGGGAATGGAACGCTTTGCCTGTAACGGTAGTAGATTCGCCAACTTTAGGTACATTTAAGTCACCATTGGACAAGCATATGGATGTACATGGAATAGTGTAGGTTAGATGGGCTTGAGATCGGTATGACAGGTCGGCACAACATCGAGGGCCGAAGGGCCTGTACTGTGCTGTAATGTTTTATAATGATAATAATAGCTATTCAGTGGGTATGAAGTTTAACAAGCGGAATGTGTTCGAATTGCCTGTAATGGTGATAGGTGAGTGCAAGTGGAGAGTGGTGGCGATTGGTCAATGAGGTAGAGGAGCAGATAGATAGTAGAGAAGGTGGACAGGTTGTGTCAGGTCAGGGAGGTGGTGATGGGAGGGAAGGTTGGTCATGGATGAGCCTGGGGGTGAGGAGATTTTGAAACTGCTAAAATCAACATTTAGGCCATTGAGCTGTAGGCTCCTGAGGTGGAATGTGAGGTACTGCTCCTCCAGTTTCTGGGCGGTGTCATTGTGACACTGGAGGAGGCCCAGGATGGACATAATGTTCAGGGAATGGGAGTGGGAGTTGAAATGGTTCGCAGTTGGAAGGTGTTGTTGTTTGTTGTGAACAGAGCAGAAGTACTCCACAAAACGGTCTCTGAGCCTCCACTTGGTCACACCAATGTAGAGAAGGCCACGTCAGGAGCAGCAGATGTGATAGACCACATTGATGGATGTGTAGGTGAACTTCTCCCTGAAGTGGAAGGTTTTTTTGGTTCCTTGGATGGAGATTGGGGGGAGGCACGGGGCAGGTGTAGCACTTCCTGTAGTTACAAGGAAGGTGTGGGCGTGGTGGGGTTAGTGGGGAGTGTGGAGCAGATGAGGAAGTGGTGGAGAGAGCAGTTCCTACAAAAGGCAGATGCGGCTAGGGAGTGAAATATCTTTTTGGTTGTGGGGTTAGATTGTAGGTCGCGGAAGTGGTGGAGAATGACACGTTGGAAATGGAGGTTAGTGGAGTGATATGTGAAGGCAAGGGGGATTCTGTCGTTATTTTTGTTGGGGGGAGGAGATGTGAGAGCAGAGGTGCAGGAAACACAACATTTGCAGTTCAGGACATTTTCGATCACCAGAGCGGGGATGTTACAGTCCTTTGAAGTAAGAGAATATCTGGGATGTTCAGCTATGGACCGCCCCATCTTGGGAGCAGAAGCAGTGGAGGCAGAGGAAAGGGAGTAGGGGATCACGTTCTTGCAGGAAGGTGAGTGAGAGGAGGTGTAGTCTACGGAGCTGTGGGAGTCAGTGGGCTTGAAATAGATTTCGGTTTTGAGACAGTCACCAGGGATGGAGACAGAGGTGTCCAGGAAGGAGAAAGAGGTATCAGAGATGGTCCCAGGTTGAGGTTGTGGTGAAAGGTGTTAATAAAGTTGATGAACTGTTCAAGTTCCTCGTGGGAGCAAGTCATTCATGTAGCGGAGGAAGAGGTGGGGGATAGTGCCAGTGTAGCAGCAGAAGAGAGACTATTCCATGTATCCTTCAAAGACGCAGGCCTCGCTTGGACCCATGTGGGTTCCCATGGCCACCCCCCTTTGTCTGTAGGATGTGGGAGTTCCATATGGTTTATTGTTTTTTACTGCTGTTCTGTACTTTACTGCAATCGCCGTAATAGTGGAATGCACAGCCCTGTAGACCGCTGTAGGAACAACAATATATGTAACATGCAAATATTTAGAATTTCCAATTCTGCTAATTTGTGACACTGGAATTTCCTCAAATGTTGACAAAAACCTATTTAGGACAACAATGTGAATTTGCATATATTGATAGACTGACTGCTGACTCATCCCCTATTTGGAAAAACTGAAAACGCTTGATGTGACTGTACACCCCTTACAACTCACTGTCACTTGTACAAGGTAATTTTTAGGACATTGAAATGAGCTGTTTTCTCACTGTCCCCTATGTTGCTTCATTATTGTAAGATTGTTCATCTTATATACTATTATACTCATTCCAGAAACCACCAATTTCTTTCCAATTAAGATTCAAAGTTCAGAATGTAAGCCTTTCTGTGTGTAATGAGGAGACAGGTGGATTGTCAATAGCAAGCATTCATGGAATTAAATTGTAAAGAAAGAGAAAATCAATGACTCTCATACAAATCTCAAATCTCAGAGTAAGCACCATCTAAATAAAGGTACTATGGCCCTCTTAGCTAATATTCCTATCACACGAATACGACAGAAGAAGGTGTTCCTGACTGGAGGGCAGAAGAGAAGGCAGAAAGAACATTCCAGAAGGTTTACCCTGGCTGTAATTTCGTGAGATTAAGCTTTAATTTTTTACAATTTATTTGGTTTATTTAAGTGGGACTTGTATCTTTGGGAGCAGTGTATCATTAGAACTTTGTTTTATTCAGGAATAGTCAGTAGTTAAGAGAAATTGTTCAGTTAGTTAGTAGTTCTGTTAATTTGTTAACTGTTAGAGTTAAATCGATAAATTGTAAATTGTTATTTGTTGATTATAAAGTGAGTATCAGGGATTTCTTTCATTTAACCACTCCTGGTTTACTACTATAATTACCATTAGTGTAGAGCCAGTCTTCTTCTGACTCACTTTTTATACTGAGAAGGTCTTACAGGCTTAGAAATTATGTTTACTGAGCTATGAGCTCAGACCAGAGTTGTATGTGGGAAACCCAAAATTAAGGGGGTATTAAGTTTTCTCCCTTCCTACAGTCAGCCTGCTGGAGTCAAAAAGTCTGTCATAGAGCAGAGAAACAGACCCTTTGGTTCAACTCGTCCATGCTGAACATTCATTCCAATCTGACATAGTTCCATTTGCTAGCATTTGGCCCATTTCTTCCTAAACCCTTCCTATTCAAGTATCCATCCAGATGCTCTTAAATGTTGTAATTATACCCCCCAGCCTCCACCACTTCCTTTGGCAGCTCATTCCATACACGCGCCATCCTCTGTGTGAAAAAGTTGCCCTCAGGCCCCTTTTAAATCTTTCCCATTACCTGTGAGCCATTTGGCCGGCATGGTGGCTCAATGGTTAGCACTGTGGCCTCACAGCGCCAGGGACCTGGGTTCGATTCCTGCTGCGGGCGACTGTCTGTGTGGAGTTTGCACATTCTCTCCGTGTCTGCATGGGTTTCCTCCGGGTGCTCCGGTTTCCTCCCACAGGCCAAAGATGTGCAGGTTAGGTGGATTGGCCATGCTAAATTGCCCATAGTGTTCAGGGGTATGTGGGTTATAGGGGGATGGGTCCGGGTGGGATGCTTCAAGGGGCGGTGTGGACTTGTTGGGCCGAAAGGCCTGTTTCCACACTGTAGGGAATCTAGTCTAATTACCAATGCTTAGTGCCCCTCCTGCAGTTACCCTGTTAAAAGGCTTTATGTAAGCTGGTGAAAAATTAATCATAGTTCTTTCTAGCTAAAATTCTCATGAAAGAGCTCTCTTCAACGAAAACATTTTTGCTTAAGCCATGGCTCAACATGTACAATGTCCCACCCAGAGATTGTACCGCACAGAAGCCAGATATAGACTGGCTGCCTGTCAAGTAAGAAAGACAAATCTTTGAAAGGACTAGTTGGAACTAGTTTGGTCTGGGGTGGTGGGAGGAGTAACAGACAGGCTTGAGGGATAGTTGAGTAGGCAAAACACTTCTGGAGGATGAGAATATGGTCACAAGTGGTAGGAGATATTGTAGGATTGGAAATTGAACAGATTGACAGGGGATATTGGGGTGTAGCTTCATGTATCTACTAGCCTGCAAGCAGTGCTGTAAGAACATTGGATGCAATGGATCCATCCTGTCTCGTGTTCTTCGATCTCCTGGGATTTCCAAGGGCAGGGAACCCCAGAAAGCTTTTGTTAAAATTGGAAAGCATGTTAAAATGGAGCCATGCAGCCTCCTTAAAGGAATTTTCACTTCCGGACAGTGGATTGGCCACTTACCTCCTTCCTGCTTCCATTCAACAAGAAGTGTTGGCTGCAAGCTGAATTGGATTTGGGTTTGAAATGTTAACTTTGCACTTGACTCAAACCTATTCATTATTGGGGAGTTAAAATTACTACTCAAATTACAAAGTGTGATAGCTTGATTTGCATAATTCTGCTGTTGAATCATAATGACCTCTTTACATTACATCTTATGTATTCAGGTGTAGTTTGACCCATTGCAGGTGGGGACACTTGAGTGAAATCTCTGATTGGACAATGCATTGTACCCAGCCTAGCGAACAAGTCAATGACCAAGGTACTTGCCAACTCTGCTTCTTTAAAAATGGGCTAGACTGTGTCATTACTGGGCGGTACTGTAGGTTTCAGGGTGTACAGGTGCCTTCTGGTTTTCATGGGTTTAAATCCAGTTCTTCCTGCTTTTGGGTTTGAATGTCCTGTTCAGACTAAATTTGCTGAGTCACTTTTAATGAACATGGACCCAGAGCAAAGGAAAAATGCTGTTCCCAGTCTGGGATTTAGCTTCATTCAGAGGCCCCAGCATATGTGGGAAGTACAGGAGAGTGAATGTATTTTGGATCTGATGGTCCCAAGGCACATTGTTCAGCAAGATAGTGGGAACTTTACTCTGCATCTGTGTTTAGTGTTTCTGACCACGTATGCTGGAATTTTGAATGATTCTGTTTCTGTTCACTGCCGTCCCCCATAAGTTTTCCTTTCAATTTGATGAATGCAAAGATTTCCTACAGTCCAAAATGAACTCGGCATTAAGTGGACATAAAGATCTGTAACAAGTTGAGAAGTAAAGCCATTGTGTCTCCTGTGCTATCCACCAGGATATCTGAGGGTGGTGTTACAGAGCGGGGAGGCAATGATTTGGTGGAAATGTCGCTGGACGAAGTAATCTATAGACATAGACTAGTATTCTGAGGACAGAGGTTCAAATCCTACCATGGCAGATTGTGAGACTTGAACTCCATGAAAGAAGTTCTGGAATTAAAAGCTAGTGTAATGGTGACCGTGTAACTATTGTCTATCTTTGTCTGGCTCACCAACGTCCTTTCGGGAAGGAGATCTGCTGTCCTTACATGGTCTGACTCGAAACCCACTACAATGTGGTTGATACTTAATAGTTTAAAACAAGGGCATCTTGGGATCGTCAGTAGTTGCTGGCCTTGCCAGTGATGCCCGTATCCTAGAGAAGAATAGGGCGGCACGGTGGCTCAGTGGTTAGCACTGCAGCCTCACAGCACCAGGGACCTGGGTTCAATTCCACCCTTGGGCGACTGTCTGTGTGGAGTTTGCATGTTGTCTGTGTGGGTTTCTCCGGGTGCTCCAGTTTCCTCCCACAGTCCAAAGATGTGCAGGTTAGGTGAATTGGCCATGCTAAATTGCCTGTAGTGTTCAGGGATGTGTAGATTAGGTGGGTTAGAGGGGAATGGGTCTGGGTGGGATGCTCTGAGAGTCGGTGTGGACTTGTTGGGCTGAATGGCTGTCTCCACACTGTAGGGATTCGATGATCAATGAAGATTGAGGAATTATTCTTGCATAGTGACCAGACTCTGATATGGCATCTAGATCCCTACCAATGATAGAGTTGATATTGTGAACTGCCAGGTTAGGGACTACTGCCCATGTGACCCGTACTTTGGAACAAAAGTGATGCCTCAGTCTCAGAGGTGAGAACGTCCTGTATAACTGGTGTCTCCTTTACAACATTCTGTAGAAAATGGCAGATTCGAGGAGAAAGCAACAAATATCATTTTCAAGTGTTCTTCAGAACCAGTTTGCCCACTGGATGTCAGATTTACCAGAAAAGCTATGGGACAAGTCGCTCTGCAATCTGGCGATTCCAGGTAATGATGAGTGGTTGATCCCAATGTTGCCTTTTGCAGTCAACAAGAATAGGATAGAACAGAAAACGGGCATTCAGCCCATTGAACCTGTTCAGACATTCAACAATAATCATGGCTGACTAAACACATTCTTTTACCCACCTCAATGAAAACTGTTTGCCACCAGTAAGCAGAAATCCATCCATCGCTACCTAAAATATTACTCAAGGATTGAACTTGCACAGGAATTCCAAAGGTCCATAGCCCTCTGAGTGAAAAACAATTCTCCTCAGCTCAGACCCTAAGTTGCATTCCCTTTATTTTTAAATTGTGTTCCCTAACAAGGCAAGGTTCTAGTCAACATCTTACCTGCATCTGCCCTCTCTGTTCTTTTGAATATTTCGTTGGTTTCAGGAAAATCACCTTACTGAAACTCTGACTTGAAACTGTCAAGAATACAGAACGAGATAATAAAATGGGAGGCTGGATGAACACACCAGGCCCAGCTGCATCTCAGGAGCACAAAAGCTGACGTTTCGGTCCTAGACCCTTCATCAGAGAGGGGGATGGGGTGAGGGTTCTGGAATAAATAGGGAGAGAGGGGGAGGCGGACCGAAGATGGAGAGAAAAGAAGATAGGTGGGGAGGTAGGGAGGGGATAGGTCAGTCCAGGGAAGACGGACAGGTCAAGGAGGTGGGATGAGGTTAGTAGGTAGGAGATGGAGGTGCGGCTTGGGGTGGGAGGAAGGGATGGGTGAGAGGAAGAACAGGTTAGGGAGGCAGAGACAGGCTGGACTGGTTTTGGGATGCAGTGGGGGAAGGGGAGATTTTGAAGCTGGTGAAGTCCACATTGATACCATTGGGCTGCAGGGTTCCCAAGCGGAATATGAGTTGCTGTTCCTGCAACCTTCGGGTGGCATCATTGTGGCACTGCAGGAGGCCCATGATGGACATGTCATGTAAAGAATGGGAGGGGGAGTGGAAATGGTTCGCGACTGGGAGGTGCAGTTGTTTACTGCGAACTGAGCAGAGGTGTTCTGCAAAGCGGTCCCCAAGCCTCCGCTTGGTTTCCCCAATGTAGAGGAAGCCACACCGGGAACAATGGATACAGTATACCACATTGGCAGATGTGTAGGTGAACCTCTGCTTGATATGGAAAGTCATCTTGGGGCCTGGGGTGGGGGTAAGTGTAGCATTTCCTGCAGTTGCAGGGGAATGTGCCGGGTGTGGTGGGGTTGGAGGGGAGTGTGGATCGAACAAGGGAGTCACGGAGAGAGTGGTCTCTCCGGAAAGCAGACAAGGGTGGGGATGGAAAAATGTCTTGAGTGGTGGGTTCGGATTGTAGATGGTGGAAGTGTCGGAGGATGATGCGTTGTATCCGGAGGTTGGTGGGGTGGTGTGTGAGAACGAGGGGGATCCTCTTTGGGTGGTTGTGGCGGGGGCGGGGTGTGAGGGATGTGTGGTGGGAAATGCGGGAGACGCGGTCAATGGCGTTCTCGACCACTGTCGGGGGAAAGTTGCGGTCCTTGAAGAACTTGAACATCTGGGATGTGTGGGAGTGGAATGCCTCATTGTGGGAGCAGATGAGGCGGAGGCGGAGGAATTGGGAATAGGGGATGGAATTTTTGCAGGATGGTGGGTGGGAGAAGGTGTATTCTAGGTAGCTGTGGGAGTTGGTGGGTTTGAAATGGACATCAGTTACAAGCTGGTTGCCTGAGATGGAGACAAAATGGACTGCTGCTTAGCAACAAGGTGTCCTTTGACACAAGGAGAGACATAGGCAGAGGCAATTTATTTTAGAAAGGCAAAGGCATCTAACTTCTATGGTAACTAAAGTAAAATGTATGATCTGTCAAGCCAGATTTCACTCTAGGATCTGATTTGACCATCAGCTGGGATCACAACAGTGATATGAATGATTTTGTGTCGAATCAAGAGAGTCCAGTGTTCAAGTCCCACTTTAGTAATAATACTCCAGTGGAACACTGCAAGTCTAAAGGTCCGTCAGTTTCCTTAGATGTTCAGTGGAAGGCCTGTCTGCCCACATATGTACACTTAAAATGTCATGTAGCTATATTTGAAAAAGGAACTAGTGTGGAGGAAGTGAAAGTAGTAGTTTGGGTTGACAGTTCCAAAGAGCTTGGAGTACTGATTGAGAGTGAAAGGCTGTGACTGGGGCACACAGCTGATGGAAAACCATTCAGATCAGATGTACTGAGGAATCCTGGTGGATGTTATACATTGCTTTGCATTTATCATGTATGGAATATAAATATTGTAAACAGGAGTGTGGTTGATTCACTTGAAGTAATTGTACAAAGTTTTAACAGTGGACCTTCTTTTGACCCTTCTAGGAAGCCATGACTCGATGACCTATTGTTTAGATTTAAACTCTCCGATCAAACCTTCAGATAAGATTTTAAACTATTTGGATCATGTAATTCCCTGTATCATTCGACCAGAGATATATAAATGGTGTAGGACACAGGTAAACTACAACTTTGCAAACTGCTTTATCAGTCCACTTTGCACCCCGATTTACAATGTTTTTGCTCTTCTGCTTGTATTTCTCGTCAAGGCCTGCTGCAGTGCTCCAACAAAACTCAAAACAAACTTGAGGAACAGTTGCTCATTTTCTACTTGAGCACTTTTACAGCTTTCAGAACTGAACTCCGAGTTCAACAACTTCAGCACTTGAACACTGTCTTCCACCCCATGCACGCGCATTCAAACACAGACACACAAACACATACATTCAAAAACAGACATACACAGACACACACACAGATATGCCACAGTCACACTGTATCTTAATTGCATGGGTTTGTTCTGAGAAAAGTCAATCTATTTTCCACTGCTCACATCTATTATGAGCACACATTTTGCATCCACGTCTCTCCTCTACTTCTATTAACTTTCCACTCGTCGTTTGCTTTGGACATTCTTACAGCTGTTCCACTTACCACTCTTCCCTTTTGTTAGCAGCATAAAACTATCATTCTCCAGCCATTTTTGGTTCTGATGAAGGGCCATACAGGATTTGAAATGTCAACTTTGTTTCTCTCTCCATAGATGCTGCCAGGCCTGCTGAGTTTTCCAGCACTTTGTTATTTCAGCTGTTTGGCATCCACAGTATTTTGCTTTTGAATAAGCATTCTGAAGACCATAAGACTATAAGATGTGGGAGCAGAATTAGGCCATTTTGGACCAGTGAGTCTGCTCTGTCATTCAATAATGGCTGATATGTTTCTCAACCCCTTTCCCCTGCCATGTTCTTGTAACCCTTGATCTCCTTACTAATCAAGAACCTATCTATCTCTGTCTTAAATACACTCAATGACTTGATCTGCTGTGACAGAGTTCCACAAATGGATCACCATCTGGTTGAAGAAATTCTCCATCTCAAGTCTAAACCATAATTCCTTCACGCTGAGGGTGTGCCCTCGGTTCCTAGTCTCTCCTACTAATGGTAACATCATCTCCATACCATTCTATGCAGGCCTCTCAGAATTCTGTAAGTTTTAGTGAGATTCCCCCCTCAACCTTCTAAACAGGGCTTCATTCCACTCATCTGAACTAGATTCCTATGCACTTTCTGGTTCATCCAGCTCTACACCTTGTTGTCTCAGTTTCTGGAGGTGTTTGGCCAATGTCTATATCACTGTACAACCTTGTTTAGTAAAAATTACAGCTGTGATACAAACCAGTCCCCTGTAGACAATATAGTTGTGAATTACTATTTTAGACTTTCATGTGTACACACATTCTTAATGCAACATTTCACATCAAAGATCAATATCTGGTCTCATTACACGGGGGGGCGGGGGGGGGGGGGGGGGGGGTCCGGATTGAGTTCCAAAGGTACAGTTAGAGTATGAAGATAATTGAACCAGGCTGCACTAACATTTATCATTCTAATAAATGTCTGCTGCACTGTCCAAAATCTTGATATCCTTCTTTGATTGCAGTACCAAGAATAAGACAGTGAACTAGCTGAGGCCCTACCTTTGATTACTAAGGTCACCTGAATTCCAAGTTGTTACATTTCATGCATAAGTCAATGTGCATTGTTTGTGGTGTTTTCAAATACAAGTAAGCTCCTGTTTGTGCTTTTTCAATTAGCAGGAGGCACAATAGTAGGTAATCTGCTATGATGTCTTAATGCATGTGCTAGGTCTCATGTTTGTAATGTTGTGGCTGTAAACTTTTTGTATGTCTGAATTTGTCATCCCAACTTTGTGATGTTATCTAAGGGTCAGTCTGTCAGATTCTTTATACAATTTTTATTTGCTCTCTCTCCTGGCTGTCTTATCATATCAAGGATTGGTGTAAAGTCAAGAAGAGTATCCTAGTTCATCATTTGTACTTTGGTAAATCATGACCATACACACTTCATGTTGAACTAAATGTTAATATACAGTGGTTTGATTTGAGCACCCCAACTCAGACCCTCACAGCACCAGGGACCCGGGTTTGATTCCACCCTCTGGTGACTGTGTGGAGTTTGCACATTCTCCCTGTGTCTACATGGGTTTGCTCTGGTTTCCTCCCACAGTCCATAGATGTGCAGGCTAGGTGAATTGGCCATGCTAAATTTCCCGTAGTGTTCAGGGATGTGTAGATTAGGTGGGTTATGTGGGATGGGCCTGGGTGGGATGCTCTGACGGCTGTTGTGGTCTTATCGGCTGAAAAGCCTGTTTCCACACTTTTTAGGGATTCTATGATCTATGAAAATGCTCTTCTGGTTTTATGTGATGTGTTGCTAAGCTATATAAACCACAAAATCCTTTGAGAAATTAGTTGATCGTAGCAGTTGGAGTGCTAAAGATTATGTTCACCTCCTTGAGATAGGGAGAAGAAAATAAGCAGACTTGTTTCACTCTTATTGGGTATCTAGCCAGATCTGTTAGATTATGCTCTGGTTCCCTCCTACAGTTCAAAGATGTGCGGGTTGGGTGGATTGGCCATGCTAAATTGCTCGTAGTGTCCAGGGCTGTGTAGCATTGGTGGATTAGCTTTGGGGAAATGCAGGGTCACAGGGATAGGGTAGGGGATAGATCTGGGAGCAATGGTCTTTGTCGAGTTGGTGTAAACTCGATGGGTCAAATAGCCTGATTCCACACTGTAGGGATTTTATGATTATTCGGTTTGTCTCATCTTCAATTCTGTTTTGGGAGATGGTATAGTATGTGGCAAAGGCCATTAACGTGTTTCCAGTCCTGGACTGCAGAAAGAGGGATCTGTCCAGAGTTACTGACTGCTGTTGGCGTGAGAAGTAGCTTAGAGCAATAGGAATATCTGGGATAGAAACTGTGCTTCAAGTGCACTACCTCATACCTGTCTACTCATCTTTTCACCATTCCCTACCCTCCTTCCTCGTTTCCTTTAGCTGTAATGACTCACTGCATTTCCTCATCTGCCTCAGCGTTCTGTTACATTCCTGTAAGCTATGCATTAAGTACATGTTTAAAGTAAAAGCTACTTGTACTGTACATGTATGAAGCCTTTGATAATGCTTTATGGCTAAGGAAGTACATATTGTTGTCATTGCTATAATGTAGCAACATATCTAAGGTTTTAAGTTTATGTTTCATAGTGAAAAAGAAGGAATAACCAAAATCCTGTTCTTCTTACAATAGGAATCCAGTATAACTGAACAACTGGAAGCAGGTATTCGGTTCTTTGACTTAAGGATCGCTCATAAACCAAATGATACTTCAGATAATTTATACTTTGTACATGGGATCTTCACAACTGTAACTGTCCTGGTAAGTCTGTTTTAAAAAGTAAAGTATTACCAGGAAATCTGATTTGAAATATAAATGGTTTGTTGGATTATATGCTGCCATTTGATGTTTGCAGTTTGTCTTTATTTTTTCTCAGTTATATTGGAAGCAATGATTCAAAGTGCTCATAATGCCAAACACCACCATGTTAATGGGGACTGGGAGGATAAGTCAGCATTTACGTTAAATGGATTTTAACTGTGATAACTGCATTCCTCTTTTCAGTGTAACAGACATTTTGAACAATTTGTATTTTAAAGGATACTTTGAAGGAATTTGTACTTTGGCTGGAAGCTCATCCTAAGGAAGTGGTAATATTGGCCTGCAGGTCCTTTGACGGGATGAATGAGCAACAACATCAGGAGTTAATTCAGGAAATAAAGAACGTATTTGAGTCCAAAGTGTATCCAAAAACCTCTGTTGTAAGTAAAATTGAACAACAATAGATGAGTTGCAGGTGTCTTTTCCCTAGGGTGGGGGATTTTGAGACTCAGAGCATATTTTTAGGGTGAGAGGAGAATGATTTTAAAAAAGACTTGAGACGCATTTTTTTTTTGCACAGTGGTTTGTGTGTGCAATGAAGTTCCACAGGAAGTGGTGGATGTAGTAACAGTCACAGTGTTCAAAAGACATATAGATAAGTGCATGAATAGGAAGAGTTTAGAGGGATATGGGCCAAGCGCAGGCAAGTGGGACTAGTTTAGTTTGAGATTATAATCAGCATGGACTGGTTGGATTGAAGGGACTGTTTCTGTGCTGTATGACTCTATGAAACTATAACTGCTATAATTAGCAAAACCATAGTTAAAATTAATGTTTATGTTTTTTTACAAAACTTTGATGTAAAGAAAATATGGGAAAGGGATACGGGAAGATTTATACATACCAACTAAGACCAAATACACATCAAGGCAGGTGTATTCCAGATACGGACTTGAATCGTGTTGGCTGGAAATCAGTTAAGTTTCTGGATCAATGAGTAGATGCATCTCTAATGCACTTTTTTCTTACAGGAACTGGCAACACTAAGAAGGCTTTGGGAGTTGGGTTGCCAAGTCATCATCTCCTATGATGACGATATTGCAAAACAATATCCGGAACTTTGGCCTGGAATCCCTTATTGGTGGGCAGACACATATGATCCTAAATTGCTTGTCCAGTTTCTAGAAAACCAGAAACAGGCTGGACGACCAGGTGTGGAAAATATGATCCTTTTAATAAACATTTGTGTTCCAAATGTGGTCACCTCAGTGCACATTTACGAAAATGACCATGTGACTAGAAATGGTTTTCAGAAATTTTGCCCATTAGTTGAAAAGAAGGGAACCTTTCTAAATCTCTGGTTAGGCCACAACTGAAGTAGCGTATCCAGCTTTGGTCAATACATTTTAGCAAGATGTGAGAATTCTGGAAAGTGTGCAGAGTAGATTAATCACAATGCCAGGGATGGGGATTTTACCTACCATTGTTGAGAAGCTAGGCTTGCTCCCCTTGGAGCATAAGGGTTTGAGGGTAAATTTGATAGAAGTGTACAAGAGAATAACAGATTTGCAATAAGGTGGACAAAGAAAAACTTCCCATTTCGAGAGCAAGTAACAGTGGTTTAATGTTTTAGGCAACAGATGAAAGAGGCTGTGAGAAAGGATATTTTAATGCAGCAAGTGGTAATGACTTGGAACTGGCTCTTTGAGTGGTGAAGTAGAGATGGTCAATGATTTCATAATGAAATTGAAACAAAAGGCCTCCTGAAATTTGCAAGGTTACGGTGGCAGAATGCGAAGATGGGACTGACTGGATTGCTCAATGGAGCGCTGGCATGGACTTGATGTTCTTTTTATTTCTTCGTGGGATGTAGCTGTTGCTGGCCAGGTCAGCGTTTATTGCTCATCCCTAACTTTCAAGATAAGAGTCAACCACATTGTGAACTCCAGATCTGCAACAGGTAGGCCAGAGGAATGGCAGACTTCTTTGTTAAAGGGCACTAGTGAACCAGATGTGTTTTTACTACAACTGGCAATGATCACATGATTACTATTAGACTAACTTTTTTATTTCAGATATTGGTGAATTCAAATTTCACCATTTACCATTGGTAGGATTCACACCCAGGCTTGCAGCAGCTTTGCTAGTCCACTGCCAATACTATGACACCACTACCTCTCTACTGAATGGCCTCTTTTTGGTGCCATAAATAACTGCATGAATACTTGAGATGTTTGGTTTTTCAATCTCTCCCAATGCAGAATGTGTGACTGATGGGATGAAATTCTCAGCCACCAACCAGCCTTGTTTGCTGCATCAGCAAAACAAATTGAGGGTTGACATTCATAGACCTCTGGAAATTCCAGGCATGCTGTCCAAGATTTCCTATGATGTAGCGATGTAGCCTAGAAAAGCACTAGGTTTGATTCCTAGTGTGTGCTGACCTCTAGCAAAGCAGCATTTATCTAATTGAAAATGCAGAAAATTTCTGACAGGGTTTCATCAGAACCAGAAAAACACATTCAAACACAAGTGCATTGAGGGGGAATGAGCTAGGTAGGAAGAACTTGAGGGAAGGTGTATAATCAGCTGGGATACAAAAAAGATTAAGACAAAAAGATAACTTTGTGAGGCTTTGACAACAAAAGAAATAAAGTAATCATCAGTTGCATCTGGTAAACAAGAAGGGAGCAGTGTTTATGATCTGAAATGTTAAAGTTAGTATTGAATCTGCATGGCTGCAAAGTGCTCAGTTGGAACGTGAGACACTGTTCCTTAAAAAAAATTATTGTTACAGTGTAACGGTTTAGGAAGCTGAGGATGGCTAGGTGAGAATGGGAGATTTAATGTGTCAAGCACCCAAAACATCAAGGTGATGTTTAATAAAGGTCAGTGTTATAATACTTGCTACAAAGAGAATATCTTGTAATATCTTCAAAGTTATATTTTGTTAAATATTTTGTCTTTTTTAACATATAGATGGATTTTTCGTTGCTGGTATAAACCTGACTGAAGATTGGTGGTACATCCTTACTCATCTTCACAGCTCTTTGAAGAGACTGACTTTTCCTAACTATCCATATTTGAGTGACTGGATTAAGAAGCAGGTCGCAGGACCAGGAGAGCACTGTTTTAATATAATTGCTGGAGACTTCATAGGAGCTGGCTACCTAGTACCTGCTGTACTTTCGCTCAACAACATACTGATTTAAAAATTGGCAAATTTTACTGAAAAAAAACTGGAAGGTATTTTTGTGAGTGACCGTAAAATGTCATCTTGGCTTGGTGAACTCCTGGGATGAGAATTCAGGCATTTTGCATTGCTTGGCTGTATCAACCTGTAGGCAAGTAATGGCTCAAGGTGAGAGCTGCCTGCTAATCAGGTGGTGGCAGTGCTGAGACTACTGACAACTGGCACACCCACCCTCCCCTCCAGAAAGATGGGCTTACCTTCAAAGCTGACAAACCCTGGTGAAGGACATATGAAGTGGGGCCAGATTTGAGAGAGTGGGAGAACTGTTTTTGCTGGTGTGGGCTTCCTTTGGGAAAAATGTTAGAATCATAGAATCCCTACAATGTGAAAGCAGGCCATACTGTCCATCAAGTTCACACAGACCCTCTGAAAGCATCCTACGCAACCCTAACCCCGTCCCCATAACCTATCCCTGTAAGCCTGCACATTTTTGGGCTGAGGGAGGAAATTGGAACACCAGGAGGCAGACACGGGGAGATTGTGCAAACTCCATACAGTCGCTCAAGGGTGAAATTACCTGAACCAGAGGCACTCGCTCACCCCAGCCTGGCAGTTAAGGCCTCCAGGATGATTGGTTCTGTAACTTTCTGCCAAATTCTTAATGGCTGCTGGAGAAGGAACGTATGTAGGCATTAATCGGCCAGTGAAGTGGCTTTAACCATTGGAAGGCAGGTCACACTGACACCTCTCCACTGTGGGTAAAGTCCCAGCAGTGGTATAAGCTACTGACATGATGTCCTACTTTACGTCCAGTCTCCCACTCCCTTCAACCTGTCCAACGAAGTGCAAATTTCCAGCCTAAGTCTGTAATTTGCAGTTAAACTTCAATTCCAGGAATAGACTTCATAACCTAAGACTGACCAAGTGCTCTATTGTTGGATTTTCTGTATGGTGGATGAGATGTTTGTTATGGCCAGTTTAAGCTTATTCGGATACACCTAAAAAATCCCATGGCACTGCCTGGGCATGTGCAGAGGCTTCCGGGCCACCATCAGTTTCGTCAAGTCATAGAATCATGCAGTCCAGTAGGAAGCCATTTGGTTCCATTGTGTTGCATTAGCTTTGTGAAAGAGCTATCCAACCAATTACTCCAAAGAGGATTCTTTAGCCACAAAGCATTAACTCTCTTTCTCTCTCTTAACACGATTGGTGCCAGAACAGCTGGGTTTGTCCAGCATTTTCTATTTTCTGGACAATTAATGCCATCCCTACTCTTTCCCAATAATCCTGCAATTTCTTTCTCATTTTATACATTAGATCCAATTCTCTTTTGAAGGTTACTGTTGAAACTGATTCTACCATTCTCGATGACAGCGCATTCTGGAATGCCCTAACTCACTGCGGAAAGAAAGTTCTCCATTTTCATAAAAATAGCTGAAATGGTGATTGCTGCATTTCAGACTTTACTATATGCAGAAAGACCACATTCCTTTGGTTGAAAACTTAAAATATAGGCAGCCCATGTTTTGACTTAGGGGTTTAAAAACCAATGAATGGCAAGAGGTTAGTGCTGTTGTTGTCCTAATACAACAAAATGCATCAGAGATAATGGGAACTGCAGATGCTGGAGAATTCCAAGATAATAAAATGTGAGGCTGGATGAACACAGCAGGCCAAGCAGCATCTCAGGAGCACAAAAGCTGACGTTTCGGGCCTAGACCCTTCATCAGAGAGAGCTCTCTGATGAAGGGTCTAGGCCCGAAACGTCAGCTTTTGTGCTCCTGAGATGCTGCTTGGCCTGGTGTGTTCATCCAGCCTCACATTTTATTATCTAACAACAAAATGCATGACTGCTATACCAATATTGTGGTTATTTCCTTTGCAGATGCTGCCAGACCTGCTGAGCTTTTGTTATATTTCAGATTGTTAAATGTTATATTATTGCACCATAGTCTCTTGAAAAATAAAACGCATGCAATATCTCTTGTCCATGTTGTTACACAGGAGTTCAGTGTTTTCTCTCCATTATACTGAATATCAGCAGCCCCACAGTATGTGATATTCTTCACATATCAATAGAGACAGTTACTGATGAGAGATTAATTGACTGTGGGGTCATTGAGTCATTCAGCAGAGAAACAGACCTTTCAGTCCAACCAGTCCATGCCGAACATAATCCAAAACTCAACTAGTCCCAACTGTCTGCTCCTAACCGGTATCGCTCCAAACCTCTTCTATTCATGTACTTATCCAAATGTGGAGAAATGGAATTGTGGGAAATATAGCAGTTTGGATCGGGAATTGGCTTGCTGAAAGAAGACAGAGGGTGGTAGTTGATGGGAAATGTTCATCCTGGAGACCAGTTACGAGTGGTGTACCGCAAGAGTCGGTGTTGGGTCCACTGCTGTTTGTCATTTTTATAAATGACCTGGATGAGGGCATAGAAGGATGGGTTAGTAAATTTTCAGACGACACTAAGGTCGGTGGATTTGTGGATAGTGACGAAGGATGCTGTAGGTTGCAGAGAGACATAGATAAGCTACAGAGCTGGGCTGAGAGGTGGCAAATGGAGTTTAATGCAGACAAGTGTGAGGTGATGCACTTTGGTAGGAGTAACCGGAAGTCAAAGTACAGGGCTAATGGTAAGATTCTTAGTAGTGTAGATGAGCAGAGAGATCTCGGTGTCCATATATACAGATCATTGAAAGTTGCCATCGAGGTTGACAGGGCTGTTAAGAAAGCATACAGTGTTTTAGCTTTTATTAATAGAGGGATCAAGTTCTGGAACCAAGAAGTTATGCTGCAGCTGTTCAAAACGCTGGTGCGGCCGCACTTGGAGTATTGCGTACAGTTCTGGTCACCGTATTAAAAGAAGCATGTGGAAGCTTTGGAAGGGGTGCAGAAAAGATTTACTAGGATGCTGCCTGGTATGGAAGGAAGGGCGTACGAGGAAAGGCTGAGGGACTTGAGGCTGTTTTCATTAGAGAGAAGAAGGTTGAGAGGTGACTTAATTGAAACATATAAAATAATCAGAGGGTTGGATAGGGAGAGCCTTTTTCCTAGGATGGTGATGGCGAGCATGAGGGGGCACAGCTTTAAATTGAGGGGTGAAAGATATAGGACAGATGTCAGAGGTAGTTTCTTTACTCAGAGTAGTAAGGGAATGGAACGCTTTGCCTGCAACGGTTGTAGATTCGCCAACTTTAGGTACATTTAAGTCGTCATTGGATAAGCATATGGACGTACATGGAATAGTGTAGGTTAGGTGGGCTTGAGATCAGTATGACAGGTCGGCACAACATCGAGGGCTGAAGGGCCTGTACTGTGTTGTAATGTTCTATGTTCTTTTAAATGTTGTAACTATACCCATATCCACCTGTTCCTTAGGAAGTTTGTTCCATACGCGAACAACCCTCTTGCGTAAAAAAAAATGTGCCTCGTGTCTTTTTTAAAATCTCTCTCCTCTCACCTTCAAAATGTGCCCCCTAGTCTTGAAATTTCCCATCTTGGGCAAAAGACAACTACCATCAACTCTATCTACACGTCTCATTGTTTTATGAACATCTAACAGGTCACCTCTCAACCTCCAACATGCCAGTGGAAGAGTCCCGGCATTCCTTTATAACTCAAAACTTCTATACCTGGCAACATCCTGGTAAATCTCTTCAGAACCCTCTCCAGCTTAATAATATTTATCTTGTAACTGGGCAACCAGAACTGGACACCGTATTCTAGAAGAGGCCTCACCAAAGTCCTGTACAGCCTCAATATGACTTCCTAACTCCTATACTGAAAGGACCGAGAAATGAAGGCAAGCATGCTAAATGCCTTTTTAACCATCCTGTGTATATGTGGCACAAATTTTAAAGAATTATGTACCTACACCCCTGGGTCCTTCTGTTCTAGAACACTATCGAGGCCCCACCATTAATTTTATAAGCCCTACCCTTGTTGTTGTACTGAAATGCAATACCTTGCATTTATCCAGTTTGGATTCTGTCTGCTATTTGTCAGCCCACTGACTTATTTGATCAAGATTCTTTGTAATCTTAGAAAACAAAAGTCCACCGTTTTTCAGCAATCATTTCTGGGTGGTGGTCAGTGGCTGGAACCTTGGCTCACTATAATGTAATACAGTTGTGACTTTACCACTTTCATAAAGATATCATTTTATTAAGTTTTTACTTTATTTAAATACTTAAACTTTAGGCAGTTATATCAGGACTGTTGTCCAACGCCATCACAATCTCTTTGACTTCACCATAATGCTACTCCATTCTGAATTTATTTTAAAAACATGCTTCATCCTTGGAACGAGACAAACCGAGTTCCTATTTGTTTGTCCCATTGATGGAAGATTCCATGGAAAAAAAGTGGGGAATTCTTCCAGTATCATAGTCAATAATCTTCCTGGAAGGGAAACCACTGAAAGAACTGGCTCATTGTTTATCTCATTCCTGTTGCAGGGGCTTTGTTTGTGTGCAAACCACTGAAGTTTGCCTACAGAATGATGATTTCTGCACTTCAACGTAATTTATTGGCAGCGAGTCCGTTTGGAGATGCACATCAGAGATGCTATTCACATATAACTTCTTTCGTGGAGAGAAATGGTAAAATTCTCTACACTGGAAATTCATTTCTTTTCCCTCATAGTTGGAACAGCTTCTTGTATTTCCCATAAGCGGAGCTGCTGATGATCACTCTCACATTAGCCAAACCATCTTCTGGCAAAACATCCACTCCCTGCACAGTGGCTTCCTTATACAACCAGCTGAAACGATCAAAAGAAGTAGTGTTGTCTGTCAGCATCTTTCCATTAGCCTCCCCATGAATTAACCCATCAGAGACCATTTCTCCATATCCTCCTGAATAAACAACCTTCACTAACTGTTTAAAAATGGTCTTGCAAATGCACTAATTTTCATCAGATATATTTTAAAACCATGCACTTGTACTGAGATTTCTTTCTTACCTCAGCTGAGGCCCAGCCAATTCTACTTGAATAGTGCGGATCAGTTTTCCTGTTGCTTGTAGAACCGCCTCTTCGATTTTCTTTTTCAGTTCTTCTAGGCCAAGCCCATGTAGTGCTGAAACTGCAACAGTGTTTGGGTCTGAGGGTAGATATCTTTAATAAATGGGAGGGGAAAAAAAAAAATCAGCTTTACATAGAGTCTGATCACAGGTTAATGGGAAAGACAGTTAACAGAATAACTTTGAACTGATTGAATAAACACCAAGAGACAGTGGTGAGAAGACAGCAGGCTTGATATTCTTGAAGGATGACTCAGAATAAAGGCAAAAAGAGATTTACCAGGATGTTGCCAGGTAAGGAAGGTTTGATTTATAAGGAAAGGCTGGATAGGCTGGGACTTCTTACACGGGAGTGTAGGAGGTTGAGAGGTGACCTTATAGAGATTTATAAAATCGTGAGGGTTAATGGTAGATGTCTTTTCCTGAACAGGGGGTATTTCAGGACCAAGGGACACATTTTTAAGGTGAGAGGAGAGAGACTTAAGAAAGACATGGGGGTAATTTCTTTTAACACTGTGGGTCGTTCACATGTGGAATGAACTTCTTGAGGAAGCGGTGGATGTGGATGCTTACAATGTTTAAAGGACGTTTAGATAAATGCATGAATAGGAAAGGTTTGTAGGGATATTGGCCAGGAGCAGACAGGTGGGACTAGTTTTGTTTGGGATTATGTTCAGCATGAACTGGTTGGACCCAAAGGCCTGTTTCCAGGCTGAATGACTTTATGATGCTATGAAAGACTTTTCTTTTAAAACCTGAATCCATTGAATTGCCCCAATGGCTAAATAATCCACCTTTTCTGGATCCACTGCAGCCAGATTCTTGTACTCACAAAATTGAGGAGTTGATAAAAATGGAGAAGAGATATTTCGAATTACCTGCAGGAGGAGAAGAAATTTGGGAAAGGTATCATTTTTAAAAAATCTTTCAACTAATATTTTATTTTTCACTGATTCCAACTAATAAACACTTGTTCATTCTTGGAATCCTGGCAGTAGTTATTTACTTGAGTTCATTAAGAGTTAACCATGCAAAGCCGACTGCAGCAACTTGCAGGCTTGGCCAGAACAGGAACAGCAGGTCCCCAATAACTATCCTGCAGAAATCAAGGCTATTTTTATTGCTGCAAAATCATTAATGATCAGATTTATTGAATCTAATTCTCAATTTTCCATAATGGGGTTTCAATTTATGTACTCCAGATTGCTATACTAATACAATTAGGTTACCATACCTAGCAACAGAATATTTCAGTTTACCTGACTTTTTGAAATATAGCTTTGGGTTCTTGTTAATTTGTAAACCATCATCAAAACATTGTTGTTGTCTCAAGATCATTTTACCTCTAGTTTCTATTATCAGAAACAAGGGGAGCAATTCCCCATGTGGGACCAATGGTACTTCAACCAATATTTTCACAGGACCTGAGTTGGAGATCTATTGAATGATTGATTGTCATGCGTGCTGAAGTACAGTGAAAAGTTGTGTTTACAAGCAGTACAGGCAGATCATTGTAAGCATAGTTGTACAGATCAAAAAGACAGACAGAGACATACAAGTTACATTGCACAAGGTGGCACTAGGCGAAAATTAACGTTAGCAAGATCAGCATTATTTGAGGCTAGAGAGTCCATTCATCAGTCTAATAAAGGCTGGGAAGAAGCTGTTCCTGAACATGCATCTGCTTGTGTTCAGGCTTTTGTATCTTCTCCCCGTCGGAAGAGATTGTAGGAGACCATTACTGGGGTGGGATGGGTCTTTGATAATTTTAGCAGTCTTTCCATGGCATCAAGTCATGTAAATGGAGACTGTGGATGGAAGTTTGGCTTCCGTGATGATCTGGGCTATGCAGACAACCTTCTGTACTCTGTTATGATCCTGGGCAGAGCAGTTATCATACCAGGCTGTTATGCACCTGGACAGTATGCTTTCAATGGTGTGTCTGTAGGAGTTGGTGAGGGACCTTACACACATGGCAAATTTCCTGAGCCGCCTAAGGAACAGGAGGTGTTGCTGCGGCTTCTTGTCTGTCACATCTACGTGGGAAGTCAGGACAGATTGTCCGTTATTGTCACTCTCCACCCTCTCAGCCTCAGTTCCATTGATGTAAATGAGGGTGTGTTCTCCTTCTTTCTTTCTGAAGTCAATGATCAGTTCTTTAGTTTATCCGATGTTGAAAGACAGATTGTTTTCATTGCACCACGTCACCAAACCCTCTATCTCCGATATCCGTCCCACTATAGTAGTGTCATCAGTGAACTCGTAGATGATGTTCATTTGGAATTTGGCAACATAGTCTTTGGTGTACAGGGAGTACAGTAGGGGGCTGAGGACACATCCTTGGTGGCCCCAGCGTTGAGCATTATTGTGGAGAAGGTGTAGGAACCTATCTTCACTGGTAGCTTTCTGATCCAGTTGCAGAGGGTGGAGCTGAGACCAATGCCATGGAGTTTTGAAATCAGTCTGGAGGGGATAATGGTGTTGAAGGCAGAGCTGCAGTCAGTGAGCAAAAGTCTGATGTAGGTATTTTTGTCGTCCAGATGTTTCAGGGATGAGTGCAGCACCAGGGATATGGCATCTGCTATGGACCTGTTACATCGGTAGGCAAATTGTGGGGGATCGAGGCAGGCTTGGTGACTGGAGTTGATATGGGCCATGACCAGCCTCTCAAAGCATTTCACAATTATTGAGGTCAAAGCCACCGGGCGGTAGTCATTAAGGCACACTGCATGTGCTTTCTTAGATTGGGGTTGATGGTGGTCTCCTGGAAGCAGGTGGGAACATTGGCTTGTCGCAGGGAGAGGTTGAAGATGTCAGTGAATACCTCTGCCAGTTGGTTTGCACAGGATCTGAGTGCTTGGCTGGGGACACCATTGGGCCTGTCGCTTTCCTCGGGTTGACTTCCAGTAAGACCAATCTGACTTCTGCAGTGATGACAGAGGGAACTGGTGTATCTGGGGCTGTCAGAGCAGGCGTCACCACACCATGGGTATTCTGCTCAAACCGAACATGGAGAGCATTCAGCGTGTCAGGCAGTGTGTTGCCTCTGTGCATTATTTTACTTTGCTTCATTCTACTTCACAGCAAGAGTTATTGCTACCAAGCTCAGTTATTGCTGCCAAGCGTTAACTGTTTGCTCCCTGCCAAGTGAGGATCAGGATTCAGCTAGCTTTTCCTTTCCTTCGAGAGATCAGAGCGGAGGCCAATATTTCCTTTGCTGAGATGAGCTACATTAGGGTTTCTTCCTACTCCTTCTACGCTATATGACCATATGAAGGCCAGTGACCAACAATACAGGCAAACTATCGAAATATAAAATCTGACAACCTTATATAAACAAATGCATAATTTGATATTACAATTTAGGATTAAAAACCATGTGGACTCTAAATAGAAATCTTAATGGAAAAAAGGAAGTAATAGAGGTCACAGGCATATGCATATTACATAGAACATAAAACATTACAGCACGGTACAGGCCCTTCAGCCCTCAATGTTGTGCCGACCTGTCATACCAATCTGAAGCCCATCTAACCTACACTATTCCATGTACGTTCATATGCTTGTCCAATGATGACTTAAATGTACCTAAAGTTGGTGAATCTACTACCGTTGCAGGCAAAGCGTTCCATTCCCTTACTACTCTCTGAGTAAAGAAACTACCTCTGACACCTGTCCTATATCTTTCACCCCTCAATTTAAAGCTGTGCCCCCTCATGCTCGCCGTCACCATCCTAGGAAAAAGGCTCTCCCTATCCACCCTATCTAACCCTCTGATTATTTTATATGTCTCAATTAAGTCACCTCTCAACCTTCTTCTCTCTAACGAAAACAGCCTCAAGTCCCTCAGCCTTTCCTTGTAACACCTTCCCTTCATACCAGGCAACATCCTAGTAAATCTCCTCTGCACCCTTTTCAAAGCTTCCACATGCTTCTTATAATGCAGTGACCAGAACTGTACGCAATACTCCAAGTGCGGCCGCACCAGAGTTTTGTACAGCTGCAGCATAACCTCACGGTTCCAGAACCCGATCCCTCTATTAATAAAAGCTAAAACACTGTATGCTTTCTTAACAGCCCTGTCAACCTGGGTGGCAACTTTCAAGGATCTGTGTAAATGGACACCAAGATCTTTCTGCTCGTCTACACTATCAAGAATCTTACCATTAGCCCAGTACTTTGCCTTCCGGTTACTCCTACCAAAGTGCATCACCTCACACTTGTCTGCATTCAACTCCATTTGCCACATCTCAGCCCATCTCTGCAGCTTATCTATGTCTCTCTGTGACCTACAACATCCTTTGCCACTGCCCACAACTCCACCGACCTTAGTGTCGTCTGAAAATTTACTAACCCATCCTTCTACGCCTTCATCCAGGTCATTTATAAAAATGACAAACAGCAGCGACCCAACACCGACCCTTGCGGTACACCACTAGTAACTGGTCTCCAGGATGAGCATTTCCCATCAACCACCATTTTCTGTCTTCTTTCAGCAAGCCAATTCCCGATCCAAACTGCTACATTTCCCACAATCCCATTCCTCCGCATTTGGTACAGTAGCCTACTGTGGGGAACCTTATCGAACACCTTGCTGAAATCCATATACACCGCATCAACCAGTTTACTCTCATCTACCTGTTTGGTCAAAATTATATCAGCTGTTTGTTATGTGCGAACATTATAAAGTTCTTACCCTACTACAAGATCAATTTTATTGTGGACTTCAATAATGGAATCCAAGAGTTGGTTTGGGAGTTGGAGATTCTGGAGAACACTCAAAACGTTGACTTTTTGGTTCGTGCTTTCAGGATGACTGATGTCTCTGACATGAACGATTACATCCTGGATGCAGATAAAAAGGAGGGGGGGGGGGTTCGTATAAACCATGCAATTCATGTAACTGCTGTTTTCTTGTCTGTTATCTGTAACAATCACAGTCAAGCTTATTGCCATGAGGTCTAGAGTCACAAAATATTACAACATAAGTGGCCATTTAGCATTGTCACTGATTCAGTTGACAATGGAAATAGCTTTTCCTTTTCAAGTTTTATAATTTTGAATACATCTATTATTTCACTTTTAACTTTCTCTGCTATAGTGAGATTCTCAGCTTCTCTAATCTTGCATCTCATCACTAATGACTTGCTGAATCTTTTGTGTATCTTTTCCATGGCACTGACGTCCATCCTAAAGTTGTCTTCCAAAATTCAATGTAATATTCTAACCAACCAAATACAACAGGCTGGATTTTCTGAGGAATGGCAATCGCATTTAGATTCCCACTCTGCTTCTTTTTTATGCTTAGAGCGAGCTCTGTATTCTTGACATGAGATTCTGATCAAGGCTTCTTCAGAAATGCAGTGCCTTACTTTAAATCCGACCGGTACCTCAGTGCAGGACAGTCACCTGAGGACCAATCACGTGCATCGTTTCCACAGGAGTCAGTCATTATTCTATAACTGAAATATCCAACTTTTCGGACAGACTATGACAGTTCATATGTAAAACCAAGTAAATAAGGCAAATATGAAGTTCCGGTGCCAGGTGAGTAGAAGACAGGGAGCAAGGTGGGACAGGGGCCAGCTTAGTCATGGAGAGATTAAGGTAGGTTAGGACAGGCAAGGTTGGGTTGTTGGGTTCCAGAGGAGGAAAACGAAGTGGAGCTTGGTTCCAGTGGAGGTGGGGGTGGAAGTGGTGTGTGTGTGTGCGAGCATGTGTGCCCGTGTGGGTATATGCGCGCACGTCTGGTTAAATGATGGGTCCTGGATGGGGTGGTCCTGGTATTTTGGAAAGTCAGTTTAATATTACTCAGGTGTTAGATGAGGCACTTAACTGCATTAGTACCTTCAGAAATTTTAGTTTTAATGGATACTTTCAGAGGGTTCCATGCGAAGGGAAATTGCTCAGCAGAATCTTCGATTTCTTAGACAATTTCGTGGTTGGTTTGCACTGATGATGTTACCCAACAGGGTACTGAAACATCTGCAGAACAATGAATCAGCTCGGTGAGCCAACCAACCATAATCCGAGCTACAAATGTACTCTAAAAATCTTCCTAACAGACTGCAACGTTGGGAGTTCTGCACTATCCTGACGTGGAACTTACATCTGCACTGCAGAAATGGCTATCTGACTATATTAAGAATGTCTGTCAGATCATCTTAACACTGCTTTTCCATACTATTGTAATAAATATCAAACTATGGCTATGAAATCATGGTTATCGTAAAATAGAATTTCATCCAAATTAAAAAAGGGAAGTGAAAATTTATCTTAAGTAGGTTTCAAATGAACACACATTTTTACATTCATCCAGGAGGGTGTACAAACCCTCTGTTCAACATCCTTAGGGTAAGATATGAAACAAAGGCCCCTTCTGCCCCCCTGTGTTTCTATAAAAGATTGCACGGCACTATTGCTTTGGAAAGTAGGAGAATTATCCCCAGTGTCCGAGTTAATATTTATCCCTAAATGAATAAGCCAAAAGTGGAAGTTTAATAACCATTAACCATTGTTGTTTGTGGGGCCTGGAACTGTCTGCAATAAAACAGTGACAGCACTTCATAGAGAAAAAGTGCTTAATTCACTTTATAGTGCCTCAGGGCAACCCAAAGTCGTGGAAGGTGCTACATAAATGAAGCTTTTTAAAGAAACGTGTTGCCAAATATATTCACTATGGACAACATCAGGTGCTACACAAGAAAAAAATTTCTCCCACCTTCTCTGGGCTGAATTTACGCTAAAGTTTTAATGAAATTCAATCCTTGTAAGAATATGAATGAGCCTCATTTATCTCCATATGAAACAAGCTGATAAAGGACAGCTGATAAGGGAGCTGTGAAACATTAATGACCTGTTCCTCATCCTGCTAATAAAAACGAAATATGGGCTCAGTTGTTGGTCATTCAAAGGGTGTGTTTTGAATATATCAGACATCCAAACACGGGTTCCTATTTTACTGAGTCCTGTCCAGGGACTTTCCTTCTCTACTAGTTTCAGTTCCTAAATAACATGATCTACTGAGTTAAAACAGAAGACGTGGTAAAGAGTTCAGGGTTTGGTAGCTTTTAAATAAAAAGCCACGCATGCAGGGGAAAAAAAATTAAAATAAGACTTACTGAATAGGCCACATCCTCTAGAGTTGCTGAGAAGGATTCAATTAGGTTGTGGGGTAGCTGTGAAAGAAATCCAATTGTATCAACATAAAGGACAGTCAGGCGGCTTGGCATCAAGCCGGCATGGGTAGTAACATCAAGAGTAGCAAACAACTGATCTCTCGGGTGAAGGCCTGAGTCTCCAGTCAGAGCTTTGATTAGGGTCGTTTTGCCTGAATGGAAAGATACGAAATGCAGCAGATTTCAGTGTTCCATTACGCTGTGGTAGGAAGATACATTTTTGCGAATTAAACAAACCTAAGAAATAGCGTAAGTTCCTCACACCTACTCTGCTATTTATACTTGATCCTGAGTATCAACTCCACTTTCTCACCACCTTTCCATAATCCTTTGATTTTCTTAGCGATGAATATATTGAAAGCTGAAATAGTTTTCAATGATGCTGTATCTAAAACCTTCTGGGGTACAGAATTCCAAAGATTTACAAACTTCTGAGTGAAGAAACGTTTCCTCCTCTCACTCTCAAATGATCGAATCCTTACCTTGAGGCTATAACCCCTTGTTCTAAATTCCCTTTCGTCAAATCCCCTCATAATGTTAAACGTTTCAATGAGCTCACCTCTCATTCTTCTGAACTCCGTAGAACATAGATCCAATTTACTCAGACAATGCCCCACTGCATTTAACAATGTGTTTACTCCAACAATGGTGCTCGAGGAGAAACCAAACCATTTTTGCATAGACACTGCACGATTAAAATGTGCTATAGTCTACAGGGGGTTGTTAATGAAGAGAATGATCACTATTTTCAGATTAACAGTAACAACTAAGGAGAAGCATGCACTCATTTCCATTCATTGATTTGAATTAGCGGAAACAATATTTTCCCATTTTATCAGGGATAATGGGAACTGTAGATGCTGGAGAATTCCAGATAACAAAGTGTGGAGCTGGATGAGCACAGCAGGTCAATCCCATTTTATACTGGTTGTTTTCTTGCTAAGAAAATTCAAGAGGCGGAAGGAACTATATTGCCTGGTTTTTTGCACTTTTTAAGCAATTCTCATGAGCAGTGAATAACCTTTTAGCAAAGAACAACAATAATAATTGCAGTTTTTTCCTGACAAATGCAGAATGGAAACTCACCACAATTTGTGTAACCCATGACAGAAATAACTGGGAACTCTCTGCGCTTGCGCTTAGTCCTCAGCAACTGTCGTTTCTTCCTTAGTTTTTCTAGCACCCCTCTAATCTTCAATTCCCTTTCTTTAAGAAGGCGTTGTTGAACTTCCATGAAGGTCTCACCTGAAATTAATAATTTGATTAAGACAAGTGAATGCATCGTCAGTGTTTAAAAATCTATTCTTTCAGCAATGCCAACATTACTATGGTTCTAAAGTCACACCTAGTCTACAGCAGGAAAGGGTGGCACATGTTCTTCGGGGAAGAAAATCAGTCAGCCAAGTCAGTGTTTACAACAATTGAATCTATATTCTACAACAAAATCACCACTGAACAATTTTTGGTCCAAACCAACTTATAAAACGCACTAAATTGAAAGGAATGTTTAAATGTATGAAGATATTTGACCCCAATTTATTGTCTAATCTACACTACAGTACTGCAACAAGTCTGATTAATAAGAACAAGCTACCAAAATTTGAGCCAGGCCTGATAGACTATTGACAGTGTATTAGGTCAGGGGAGGGAGACATGGAGAACTTATTCATCCAACTTCTCAGAACCCTGGGAAATCCCTACATCCCTTGCTTATTACCAAAATCTGTACAAACACTATTACAGACTGATTGTAAATTAATGTATTCAATTATTGTGATAAATTTTATGCTAAACCATATTTTTGATATTTAGTAGACTACACCTTAATTATCAGCAGCTGAGAGGTGACATGATAGAAAACTACAGTTGTATTTCATTGCCCCAAAAGTTTTGAAAGAAAATAACTGGGTAAAAAGGTAATTTTCTGCAGAATTCTAAAAGAGCATAGGCTGTTGCGTGAGAAATAAAAGATGAATATCTTAACAGAATATGAGGCCCAGAATAGTTAGAGACAAAATAACAGAGTCGGAATCTATTATGTTTTTTTTACTATGGTTGAGTTTGGTATGGTATTGGGATATTTACAAGCCAGTAAGAGTATGTTTGAGAAGTCAAAGAACCCGAACTCTGAATTGGCTATGGGGAGTAGATAATCACGTTGTAAGTGAAGTAGAGATTGGCTAACTTGAGCTCCAAAGGATTTTCTGTGCAACAAGAATATAAGAAAAGGTATTCTGAACAGAAATTGTGAAGGTATTATGTGTCACAATTATTGACGCAACAGTACCAAGGGCAAGGGAAATCGTACAGAGGCCAGAGTTTAATGGAATACTGTTATCCTTTGATACCACTGCTCATCATCAGCTGTGTCAAGTCTTACTAAACTGAATTGAACCTGACTTCTTTCACTTTCATTTCAGGACCTGTACATAAAGAAGATTAAAGAGTTAGTTTCCTCGGATGCATTCTAACTTAAATACTGACCAATGGCATCATTTTTTTTGTCTTTTATAATCCTAGGGTGGTATAGTGGCTCAGTGATTAGCACTGCTGCCTCTGAGTGCCAGGGATCCAGGTTTGATTGCAGCCTTGGGTGATTGTCTGTGTGGGGTTTGCATGTTCTCCTTGTGTCTACATGGATTACTGCTGGGTGCTCTGGTTTCATTCCACAATCCAAAAGGTGTGCAGGTTAGGTAGACTGGCCATGCTAAATTGCCCATAGTGTCCAGGGATGTGCGATCTAGGTGAGTTAGCCATGGTAAATGTGGGGTTAAGGGGATAGGGTGGAATGCTCTTTGGAGGGTTGATGCACACTTGATGGGCTGAATGACCTCTTTCTGCACTGTAGGAATTCTGTTTCACATCTGGGCAATGTTGGAATTAGCATTCAGCTAATGCCCTTGTGTAAGGTAGCAATGTTTAAAGTATTTAATTTGTTCCTCCACAATTGTTCTGACATTTAAACCAGAAGTTTCCATTGCAAGTATTGATTTTAGCTGAAGGAGTCATTCTCTTCTGTTTGAATTAAATCCGTTTCTCGACGCAAATCCAGAATTTTATTGTTTATTTGTCATGAGACCCAAGTGTCACTGGCAAAGCCAGCATTTGATGCCATCCTGGTTTTCCCTGAACAAAAACGGTGATGAGCTGCTTTCTTGAATTGTCATAGTCCATCTGGTAGATAGTCCCATGGTGTTGTTAGGAAGGGAGTTGCAGGATTTTGACCTAGTGACAGTGAAGGAAATGATGACATTATATATGGGTAGTTCGATTAATAATATGGTTTCACCATAACGTGGTTTTCACTTTACAACTTAGCATTCCAATAACATGCACCTGATTTGTGATAATGCAATTCTTACCCTCTCCCAGCAGTGCACAGGAATAAATATGTGCCAAAGCTCAGCACTCCTGGGTCGGTTGCTATTTGTTCAGCCTGTTTTGGCCTTGCCTGCTTCAATTTAGGCTGAATAAAATCCACGAGAATAGTCAACTCCCCACCTCTGAAGCAGTAGAGGAGCAGTCTGATGATCCTCAACTTCCAGCTTCCAGAGCTGCAGATGAGTCAGATAGCATTCCACTTCCAGATAAACAAACAATCTTATACATGAACATTATAACCATTAAAATAATTTTTTTGCATCTTTTCTTGTCTATTCTGGTGTTTTATATTAACTTTATTTGTAGTCTGTGCTTGTTTGATGTTCCAGGACTGTTTCAAAATTTGCATGAGTTTTGATGAGAATACGTTTCAAACAATACAGTCTTGCTTAAATGTGATAATTTGTAGTGACGTAACTACTGCAGTATCCGAGGATTCGGCAGTTGCAAGTTTAGAATATGGTTATTGGATGGGAACCTGCAGTTGGTGACGTATCCATCTGTCTACTGTTCTTGTGTCCTGAGACCACAGGTTTGGAAGATGCTGCCAAAGAAGCCTTGGTGAACTGCTGCAGTGCAACTCAAAGACAGTAAATACTGCCATCACTAAGCATTAACGGTATGTGAGGGTTAATGTGCTTTGTCCTGGATGGTGTTGAGCATCTTCAGTGTTGTTGGAGCAGCATCCATCCAGGAAAGTGACAGCATTCCATTAGATCCACAACTTGAGCCTTGAGGCTGTAGAAAAACCTTGAAGCAAGCTATATAATTCACAGGCATGGAAGGAAGGTTGGAACTGCAGGCCTTTTTGAAGTGAGAACATTGGATGTGGAGTTTGAATTAAGTGATAGATGAGCAACTATCAATACCAACAACCACCTATAAACAATTTTAGCAAAGCAACCTACTCCAAGGCATTTCAAAACATTGGAATTCAACCAATAGTAATGAGATTGGTAATTTTTATTGAGACCTTTGAATACAGGATGTAATATAATGAGGCAGAAGGGGGAATACAGAGGTGGATCAGAATGGAACTAAATACTGGAAATAAGGATTAAAATAAAAATGCTGGAATTTCTCAGAAGGACAGTCAGTATATGTGAGAGAAACAGAAGTCAAGCACATTTGAATTACAGATTATTGACCAGCCCTTTAACCCTTTCGCTTCCAAGTTTCAAAATAATAAAACTTTTTCTTTTTATGGCTCCCTTTCAGAGGGTGATGAGCTATCCTACAACACTGTTTACTTCATCAGAAGGCAACACAGACCAAAATGAGCATCTTCCGGCTGTGTATTGACTAATCTTTAAAATATTATGTGAAGCAAAATCTTCACATCCACATTCCAATAACACATAATGCAGCATCAGAAGACTGTAGGAGATTGGATCAATGATAATGGTCAATAATCCTGTATGGCAAACTTATGATGATGTAGGAATATTACCTGATCCCATTATGTACCTGGATCCACCACCTTGTTGGTCTAAGTGAGCCAATTCATTTTTCAGCTGTGACCTGCCAAATGAGGGCAAAATATTATTCAAATTAAATGACACTATAGCCTTTCCAGGAGTAGATACATTTTTGCAAGTCCGGTGTGGAACATACTGCTGCAAGACTCAGCTAAAATAGGACATTTATAAGAACAAAAATGGTGATTTAAAAGGATAAATTAAAATTTTAAAAATAATCAGTGTATTTCACTACACTCAATGTAATATCATGTTGCAGAGTATGCCCTTTTCTTAAAAAAGGGGTTGCCATGCTACTTCACGTTACTCTATTTTGGCACAGAATTTCTTACATGAAATTGCTTCAGTAAAGCATAATCAGGCAACTGAGCCACTCAAATAAATTAGTTAATATTATGAGGGCATTGGGTTTGGGAATGGAGTTCGGGATCATGGCGGAGAGACACAGCAGCAGTTATGAAGCATACTTCCACACTGAACTGGTCTTACCATAATTCTATGATTTTTAATTGTAAGCAAAAGATTACTTCATCAGCTCTTTCCATAATTGAAATTATATAATAGGACTTTCAATCTACAACGATACATTGAACACGTTGTTATTGAGATGAACAGACATGTCTGTGCTGGAGGTAAGTAAGGACTTTTCAACTTAAGTCCTGTTCTCAGATCCAATGGGAAGCAAAGCAAATAGTTGACAACATGCCCAAACGTTTTCCAAAATAGAAAATTAGAAACACACCCTTGTGATAGCTGAGTAAGAGCCAAAATCTGAATGCAAATTTTCAGACTGTGCTGTGCACTGGTATGCAAATTCAGAAGTGATTCGACAGGCTGAAGGGCCTCTTCCATACTGTATGGTTCTAAAGCTATTGAGCTACGTAAATTCAACTTTCTTCTAATTCTTCAAATGGAAGTAGTGAGCCGGCAAATCTTTCTAATATTAATGTCTCTAAGTCAGGAGGACAGTTTGTTATAATTAATTTTATCAGCAATCTCTCCCATGATATTAACAATGCAATACTGTTAAAGTTTTTGAGGTGTTGTAGAAAATTGAGCCCTTACCTCAAATATGGAATCTCAGCCAATGCTATCTGCAGTTTAGCTTCTTTAGTTCGGGCATTGAAACGGAAGATGTGAAGGACGACAGAGTATCTATCGAACACTTTAACACCCCAGGCAGATTCCAATACTTTCTAAAAGAATTAAAGGGAAATATTTTACTTGTTTGCCCTTTATACAGATTAAAATCAACACAATGAAATGCCAAACAGGCACAACAGGCTATCCGTCCTCTATTAGTACTGTCTGATTCTACAACACTAGAACAATATTTATGGAGTGTAGGCCTGCAGTTGTTTCTCCTCCCCACTTGTTTTCAAGAAAGTGGCAGCGAGTTGCCTTGTTTAACTGCTGTGGTCTACGCAGAGTAGGTACACTCGCTGTTAGGAAGGAATTCAATTGCAGAATTTTGAACCAGGGAAGGAAGGACAATATATCTGACTTGGAAAAGAACTTGCAGCTGGTGGTGTCCTTCTTCTGGGTTGTGGAGGTTATGAATTTAGAGGGTGCTATCAAAGAGCCTCAGTAAGTTGCTGCGTTGCACCTTGTATACGGTAACACGGCTGCCATGATACATTAATGGGAGGGTTTGAATGCTTAGGTTGCTGGATGGGTATTAATCTAGTGGGCTGCTTCCTCCTGATTGGGTTTGAGCTTCTGGATTATTGATGGATGAATGTGACTCCAATCAAATGGAGAGTATTTCATCACACTCCCAACGTGTGCTTTATACATGGTAGCAGGCTTTCAACTATCAGTGGCCAAGGATTGCTGGATAATGTTTGGAAACAGGGACAATATCTGAATTTAAGGCCAGCTATGTCATCCCAATTATTTCAGGGCAGTGATAAGTTAAGTCAGCACAAATGTCAATTTAGGTCAGTCTAATGATTTAGTATTGCACCCAGAACATGCTGTTCATTTTCCCCTGGATTTGGAGGAGCAATATATTAATACTTTTGTCTCAGCATAATGTATTTGAAACATGTTGTTGATTGATTCTTGATTGATATACTTACAGTCATAGCTCTGTATATCATGGAAACAGACTCTCTCATCCAACTTGTCCATGTCAACTAGATATCCTAAATAAATTTAGTCCCATTTTCCAGCATTTGGCCCATATTCCTCGACACCCTTCCTATTCAAAGACCCATTCAGATGCCTTTTAAATAATGGAATTGTAGCCCCCACCACTTCCTCTGGCAGCTCATTCCATATACACACCACCCTCTGTATGAAAAAGTTGACCCTTAGGTTCCTTTTAAATCTTTCCCCTCTCACTTTAAACCTGCCCTCTAGTTTTCGACTCCCCCACCCCAGGGGAGAAATTTTGTCTAATCACTTTATCTACGCTCCTCATGATTTTATAAACCTCTATAAGGTCACCGACACTCCAGGGAAAATAGTGTTGAAGGGATGCTGCTATTTTGGAATAGTTGATGAGTAGTAGTTAAATAACATTATTTTGTTAAGTATCTTGATCAACTTAAAGTTATGCCTTTTTTTTGTTTGACTTAACCCATCCTGGTATAACAACTCTAAAACTATGCAGGAAATGACAAATTAAGAGGCAACATGGAGTAGCTTAAAGCATTTTCAAATCTCTGCCACTTGAGGATACTATGCGAATGATATAAACATCAGTTCTGAGGTTTGCAATGTAATCACGATGAAATTACTGTCAATTACATATAATTGAACACATTATGATTAGTTATTATATCATATTCTGCTTGGCTGAAAGTTCTTTACCTCTGATGATGCAGACAGTCGCTCAACATTCATAAACACTGCAGTAACTTGTGGCAGCCCTTTTAATTTTTCTGTAAAAAGTAGCATTACAATAATTACTACATGTTAACACTTAAGTTTCTGCAACCATTTGGAACGTAATGAAGCTATTGTTGTGAAGTTGGGCACAGTATTTGATATTTGTAAAATGATCGAGGGGCGGTAAAGAGTATGTTCCTTTAAAAGATAATGTTTTTTTTAGCTTGGAGATTGAACAAATGTCTGCAGGCAGCTGATGTACAGACAGTTCTTGAAATTGAAACATTGTATGTAAAGGCTATACTATTAGTGGGCAAAACAGCATTTTTACCAAGACAACAGGCTTTTGAATTTAGCCAATTAATTTAGACCAGGCTATAATTATCAAAACCCAATTAAACTTAAATCTAATGATTTTGACAACTTAGGGCCAGTCCTATTGTAAGAAATTAGTAGGTCATCAAGGATATAATATCACCTTTGTAACATAATGAAAATCATTGAGAGTCAACTATCATTTGCCAACAGAACAGCTCTCAGCTATAAAAGAAAGAATCTCTGGCTCTCATAGAATTCTCTAAGCTCTCAGAAAACCATCATCTAAAGGGACAGTGGCACTCTTTGTTAATATTCCTGACAAGTATTCAGGGGAGAAATATGTTTCTAACTGAGGATCAGTGGAGAGGGCGCGGAGTATTCTGGAAGACTTAATGTCTCAAAATTACAGCCAGGATAAGTTTTAATTTTTCTTATTACTTTGGTTTACATAAGTGGGACTTGTATTTATTTTGGAACAGCAGATCATTAGAATTTTGTTTATTCAGGAATAGTTAGTCTTTAAGAGGGAATTGTTTGGTTTGGTAGTAGCTCTGCTAATTTGTTTACTGTTAGACCTGTATGAATAAATTGTTACTTGTTGAATATAAAGTGAGCATAAGGGATTTCTTTCAGTTCACCACTCGTTTATATCAGATGTGGGTGTGACAGGCAGGTTATACCACTTTTCACACTTCCTTAAACAGATTATGAGGTGAGGCGAATTTCTCTGGGTGTTTCAGTTTTAGTTATCAGAGTGGAGGCGGGGCTGTCAACATCACCTTTGTAACATAATGAAAGATGTCACTTACATTTCTTTTACTGTAACAAAGTATCACAAAAATAGTTTTATCAAATAATTGTACATTCTTTTCAATGTATTTAACTAATTCCACAGCCTATATTGTACATAAGATGTATTCGAACATTATTTATGACAAAATCAGAGACATCATAAAACATTATCAGAGATAATGGGAACTGCAGATGCTGGAGAATTCCAAGATAATAAAATGTGAGGCTGGATGAACACAGCAGGCCAAGCAGCATCTCAGGAGCACATTACATCATAAAACATATTTTTTCCTAATTCAATGTGTCTAAATATTTTTTCTATTCAACTTGTGGAACTTTGGCATTGCTGGCAGGCCAACATTTGTTGCCTGTCCATAATTGCCCTTGAGAAGGTGGTGATGAGCTACCTTCTTGAATCACTGCAACCCACGTGCTGTAGATTAACCCACAATACCATGAGAGAGAGACTTCTAGGATTTTGACCCAACAATAGTGGAGGAACGGCAGTATATTTTTAAGTCAGGAGGGGGAGTTGCTTGGAGGGTGTTCCCATGTATCTGCTGCCCTTATCCTCCTAGAAACTCCTTGATGCAAGTGGTTGTGGGTTTGGAAGGTTTTATCTAAGGATCTTTGGTGAATTTCTGCAGTGCATGTTGTAGATAGTACAAGCTGCTGCAAGTGAGCATCAACAGTGGAGGGAGTGGATGATTATGGATGTTGTGCCAATCAAGTTGGCTGTATTGTCCTGGATGGTGTCCCGCTTCTTCAGTGCTGTTGGAGCTACACCCATCTAGCCATCACATTCCTGACTTCTGCGTTGTAGTTAATGGATGGGCTTTGAGGAGTCAGGAGGTGAGTTACTCACTGAACTATTCCTAGCCTCTGACCTTCTCTTGTAGCTAATGTGCTTATGTGGCCGGTCCAGTTGAGTTTCTGGTCAATGATAGCCTGCAGGATGTTGATAGTGGGGGATTCAGTGATACTAATAACTTTGAACGTCAAGGGACAACGGTTAGATTGTCTCTTATTGTAGATGGTCATCGCCCATGCGACTGTTACTTGCTATTTCTCAGTCCAAGCTTGGATATTGTCCAGGTCTTCTCGTATTCAAACAGGGACTGCTTCTGTATCAGAGGAGTCACGAAAGGTGCTGAACATTATGTATTCATCAACGAACATTTCCACTTCAGACCTTTGATGGACAAAAGGTCACTGATTCAGCAGCTGATCATGGTTAGGCCTAGGACACTTCCTTCAGGAATTCCTGGAGCTGAAAGGACTGACCTCCAACAACCACAACCATCTATCCATGTGCCAGGCATGGCTCCAATCAGCAGAGAGTTTGGCTAGGGGAGCAGTGAGCTCTGCAGCACAAATCTTCAGTACTATTGCAAAAATGCTGTCAGAGACCATAGACTTTGCAGTATCCAGTGCCTAGAAATATTTATTGATATCATATGGAGTTAATCGGATTGGCTGAAATGAACTTTTTTATTGTGGAATAAGACACAATGGATGAAGGGAAGGCGATGGCCTAGTGGTATGATCGCCAGACTATTAATCCAGAAACTTAGCTAATGTTCTGGGGAGCCAGGTTCGAATGCCGCCACAGCAGATGGTGGAATTTGAATTCAGTAAAATACCTAGAATTAAGAATCAAATGATGACCATGAAATCATTGCCAATTTCCAGGAAAAACCTATCTGGCTGACTAATGCCCTTCACCTGCCATTCTCACCTGGTCTGGCCTGCACTCGATTCCAGGCCCATTGCAATGTGGTTCATTCTCAACTGCCCTCTGAAATGGCCTAGCAAGCTATTCAATTTTACCAATCACTGTAAAGTCTCAAAGAAATGGAACTGGACAGATCACCTGGCATGGACAAAAGCACGGGAAAAGACAATGGCAGAAATAGCCGTGTCGACTCTTCTCTTGTACTCTTCTCTTGTAGCCACGGTACTTATGTGGCAAGTCCAGATGAGTTTCTGGTCAATGATAGCCTGCAGGATGTTGATAGCGGGGGATTCAGTGATGTCGACCCTGCAAGATCCTCCTTACTAATATCTGGGGACTACTGCCAAAATTGGGAGAGCTGTCTCACAGACTAGTCAAGCAACAGCCTGACACTGTCATACTCACAGAATCATACCTAACAGGCAATGTCCCAGACTCCACCATCACAGGATACACCTGGCAGAAGTGGTGGCACAGTGGTATACAGTTGAGAGGGAGTTGCCCTGGTAGTCCTCAACACGGACTCCAGACTCCATGAAGTTTTGTGGCTTCAGGTCAAACATGGGCAAGGAAACCTCCTGATGAGACACACTGTCATCCCTCAACTGATGAATTGATAATCCTCCATTTTGAATAACAGTTAGAGCAAGCAATGAAGATGGCAAGGGCACAAAATATACTCTGCGTGGGGAACTTCAAGATCAAGCTGGTCATGTCCTAAATGACACAGCTGTTAGACTGGGTCTGTGGCACGTGGTGAGGGAACCAACATGAGGGGAAAAACATACTTGACCTCATCCTTACCAACTGGACAGATGCATCTGCAGCTGGCAATGACAGTATTGGTAACAGTAACCACTGCACAGTCTTTGTGGAGATGAAGTCCTGCCTTCACATTGAGAAAATCATCATGTTGTGTGGCACTATCACGATGCTAAATGGGATAGACTTTGAACAGATTCAGCAACTCAAGACTGAACATCCATAAAGTGCTGGAGACCATCAACAGTGGACTTGTACTCCAGCAAAGTCTGTAATTTCATGGCCGGCATATCCCCCACTCAGCCATTACCAAACCAGGGGATTAACCCTGGTTCAATGGAGAGTGCATGCCTAAAGATGAGGTTTCAACCTGGTGAAGCCACCAAACAGGACTACTTGAATGCTAAACGGCATAAAGCAGTAAATGATAGACAGCACTAAGTGATCCCACAACCAACTGATCAGATCTAAGCTCTGTAGTCCTGCCACATCCAGTCGTAAATGATGGTGGTTGATTAAACAACCCATTGGAAAAGGAAATTCCACAAATATCCCCATCCTCAATGATAAATTTGCATCAGTACAAAAGATAAAGCTGAAGTGGCCAGAAGTACCAAGTGGATGATCCATCTTGGCCTCCTCCAGTGGTCCCCAGCATTTCAGATATCAGTTTTCAGCCAATTCAATTCAGTCCATGTGATACCAACAAACAGTTGGAGACACAGGATACTGCAAAAGCTATGGGCCCTGACAACATTCCGGCAATATTACTGAAGACTTGTGCTCCAGAACTCGCCGCTCCCCTAGCCAAGCTGTTCCAGGACAGTTACAAAATTGGCATCTACCCAGCAATGTGAAAAATTGCCCAGATACGTCCTATACATGAAAAGCAGGGCAAATCCAACCCAGCCAATTACTGCTCTATCAGTCTACTCTTGATCATTGGTAAAGTGATGGAGAGTGTTATCAACAGTGCAAGCAAGTAGCACCTGCTCAGCAATAACTGGCTCAGTGACACCCAGTTGGGTTCTGCCAGGACCACTCAGCTCCTGACCTCATTACAGCCTTGGTTCAAACATGGACCAAAGAGCTGAATTCCAGAGGTGAGGTGAGAATGATATCAAGGAGCCCTAGCAAAACTGGAATCAATGAGTATTGGGGGCAAACTCTGCAGTGGTTAGAGTCATTTCTAACACAGAGGAAGATAGTTGTATTTGGTAGAGGTCAATCATCTCAGATCCAATCATCTCTGCAGAAATTCCTCAGGGTAGTGTTCTAGGGCCAACCATCTTCAGCTGATTCATCAATGATCTTCCCTCCATCATAAGGCCATAAGTGAAGATGTTCGCCAATGATTGCAAGATGTTCAGCACCATTTGTGATTGTTCAGATACTGAAGCAGTCCATGTTCAAATGCAACAAGATCTGGACAATATCCAGGCTTGAGCTGACAAGTGGCAAGTAACATTTACACCATACAGATGCCAAGCAATGACCATCAACAGTAAGAGACAATCCAACCATTGTCCCTTGACATTCAGTGGTGTTACCATCACTGAATGCCCACTATCAAAGTCCTGCAGGTTATTGTTGACCAGAAACTCAACTGGACTTACAACATAAACACAGTGGCTACAACAGCAGGTCAGAGGTTAGGAACACCGCAGTGAGTAACTCACCTCTTGACTCCTAAAAGCCTGTCCACCAGCTACAAGGCACAAGTCAGGAGCATGATGAAATACTCCTTGCTTGCCTGAATGAGTGCAGCCCTAAATACACTCAAGAAGCTTGACCCCCATCCAGAACGGAGCCACCCACTTGATTGGGACTACATCCACAAGCATCCACTCCCTCCATCACCAATGTTGAACAGCAGCAATGTGTAACGTCTACAAGATGTACTGGAGAAATTCACCAAAGATCTTCAGGCAGCACCTTCCAAACGTCCAGAAGGACATGGGCAGTAGATATATAGGAACACCACCACCTTCCTGACTTGGAAATATATCACCATTCCTTCACTGGTGCTGCATCAGAATCCTGAAATTCCCTCCCTAATGGTATTGTGGATCAACACTCAGCAGCAAGACTGCAGCGGTTCAAGAGGCAGATCATCACCATCTTTTCAAACAGGGACAGGTAATAAATACTGGCTGGTCAGCGAAACCCACATTTCACAAAACGAATTTTTAAAAAATTTCTCAGCTACTGCAAACTGTAAATAAAACTACATTAGATTGCAGTTTTAAATGGATACTTTTCAAGATGTCATTTAGAATCTTGTGTATATAAGTTCAACATTTTATTATTAAGGAAGTCAATTGAGTCACCTGTAAGCAACTGAAAATTGCCTTTGCCAAAAATGAATTTGCTGTCTGGAGTTTTTGTAGAAAGAATAACCTTATCAACAACATGCCAGTTGGGCAGGGTGTTCACAAGAGCAACTGCTTCATCCATCTGAAGTTCACCTTGTGAAGAAAGAAAGCGCAGAATTAAGACAGCAGTGAATATACAGTGAACAATGCTGTAGCAATTGGCCTGCTGTATTAAAGCACTGCCAGGAGATACCAGTGGGCAAATGCTGAATCACAATCCCTTTTTATTAAAACATGAGTAAACAATGAAAATGTCAATCAATAAAAAAAACACGGTAGATGTTGGAATTCAGAAATAAAAAAAACAGATGATGTTTGGAATGCTCAGCGGAAAAGGCAGCATCTGGGGAGGAAGGAGCCGTTAACATTTTAATGAGAGGTCACAGACTTGAAATGCTAACTTTGTTTTCCATTTAGACACTGTTGAGTACTGCTACCATTTTCTGTTTTAATTCCATATTTCAAATGCCAATCTTGCACATGACCCACAATATTAAAAAGATTTTCAAAAGTATAATTAATGGAGAGTATATTTGACAACATCAAGAGGAAAGAAAGTCTACGGTTTTGAAGAAAGAAGGAATTTCAGCAGGCAATTACATGATAAGTCAGTGTTGAATGATGCAAGCGTGCAAATAACACAAACACTATTAGACACTAATTCTGTATTTTGTGCACAAACTCATTGAATGTTACAGTCTATTTGGTCTGACATGTTTCTGCCAATTTTTATCTCTGTTTGAGCTACACAGTTGAGATCATACCCTTGCTCATTGCCTGTACTTCTTCATTATTTCTTTATTTAAAACGAGTACCAATTTCTTCTCAAAAAATGAATGAACAATGTACTCTGCTCCAAAGCCAGTTTGTTGTCATATGAAAATTCCATATTTTAACCTTTTTCTGTGCACAGAATTTTCTAATATTCTCTTCAATTCTTTTGTGATTTTCTTTAAACTTATGCCCAGTCATTATCCTGTCACCATTAAAAACAATCTAGCATGATTTATCTGTTGAAATTGCGAAGTCCTATAACATTCTTTAACTTTGCAACTCTTGTGAAAATAGTCTTTCTTTGTTACCAACTCTCACTTCCTTCCACTTTTCCTCACACTAGATGGTACATGAATTATATTTCATTCCACCATCAATTGTAATTGTATGGGTAAAGTTTCTACTTGATAAGAATTTGTTATCATTTTCTTAATTTATTTTAGTTAGTTTCCTTAAAATTCAGTAGCTAGTTTAAACATAGAAATAAATATGATAAATTATAATTTGAACCACTGAAGATGTCTGATGGTGAAATAAAAATGTGGAATGAAAAGATAGCCTAAAGACAGCCTGTAACTACCGTTGACAGCGAATAAGAAAGATTTTTTGCACAGATGTCCTCTAAAATGAGAATCTGTCATCTTTACTTACCTGGTCTGGCCTACAAATGACTTCAGCCCCACAGAAACATCGTTGACTCTTAAGTGTCATCTGGGCAATAAATGCTTGCCTAGCACACGCTCCACAAACATTTTTTAAAAATCTGCAAATTAGACTGGGATATTTAATTTTTGTAAAAAGATTAATAAGGCTAAGTACTGTTTGGAAAATAGGTGTTTAGGAATATGGAGGCAGATAGATGTGGAGGTATAAATATGCAAATCAATTAAAGGAGGTACACAGTTTAATAAGGCAATTGAAAAAGCAAAGCACAGCACGAATTTCCATAGGCATAGAATTTATGGGATGAGATGTTATGTTAAACCTGGATAGAAACTTAGTTATCTGGAGTACTGTGAATCATTCTAGTCTGTATATTACAGAGCAGATACAGAAAGACTGGAGAAGGTGCAGAAAAATCATTTACTAGAATGATACTAGGCTGAAATGTTATAACAGTCAAGTAGGAGTGAATAGCCCGAGCCACCTTTTCCTCACAAAGGCTGACAGCTGCCCTAAATATGTCTTAAATACTGTATACGGAGAAGTGGATTCCAGTTCAGGGATCACTGGCATCAGCACTGAGGATAGCAGGGGCTGTACTATTGGGGCATCACCTGAACTGTGTTTTTGCCAACTAAATTATGGGGTAAGGGATCAGATGTGGAAAGAGGAGATACATCAAAGAGATGGGACAAAGTTAGAGAGGAAAAATAGTAATATAAGAAATGAAGGTCAGAGAATGATTTGAAGGGGCAGGGTGGAGAAAACTTAGGAATACATCAACAACCAAGACTAGATGTTATGCAAGTGACAAAAAGACAAAACTAAATGCTCTACATCTGATTGCACGCAGTACTCATAACAAAGTAAACAAATTGATAGTACACATTGAAGTAAATAAATACAATTCTTACAGCCATTATAGAGGCAAGGCTTTAGGATGATATTAATTGAATCCTGAATATTAAGGGGTATATGACAGTCAATAAAAATCAGTAGCTAGGAACAGATACAGCAATAATACTGTCAATCAAGGACTGCAATAGTAGAAATGACATTGGTTTAGGAGTTCAGGAGGTAGAATCAAATTAGGTGGAGAGAAGAAATAGCAGAGGAAAGAAGTCACTAGTGGGAGTGATCAACATTCCCTAATAGTAATCACAGTTTGAAAAGGAAAATATTGAAACCAAGATTAATATCATAAATATAAATAAGAACAACATGGGCACAAATGCTGAGCTTGTGAAGTGGACTGACACACTATACTTGGGGATAAATCAATACAGTTAAGGGGAATTTTGAAAATATTAAGAATTAAGTATATTCCTACTAGAAAGAAAAATTCTAAAAGCAAGGGCCTACCATCTATGGCTAACTAAAGAAATTAAGGAAGGCTTCAAAATTAAGGAAAAGCCATATAAAAATGTACAAAGATGAGTTGCAGATCAGAAGATTGGTCAGAATATAAAGAATTGCAGAGGTTGGCTAAAAGGTTAATCAGGTGAATGAAATCGGATGTGAGAAGAAGGTAGACAGAAACGTAAAAACAGATAGCAAGACTTTCTACAGGTATTTAAAAGAGGAAAGGAATAAGTAAGGTTGGTCCTCTACAGAGAATGGTGCGCAAATAGTGGATGAAATGAACAAACTTTTTGTTTCTGTCTTCCCTTAGAGGACATAAAAATTATTTAAGCAAGTGTTATTAAAAAAAGGAGGTGGAAGGGAGGTTGGAATTTAGCAATATTACAAGCACTAAGCAAACTGATGGAGCTGAGACAACAAGGTGTAGACAGCTGGATGAGCACAGCATCAGAGGAGCAGGAAAGTTGACGTTTTGGGTCTAGAACCTTTTTCCGAAATGGGGGAGGGGAAGGGGATTCTGAAATAAATAGGGAGAAAGGGAGAGGCACATAGAAGGTGGGTAGTGCTGGGGGTGGTAGGAAGATAGGTAGAGAGGAGACAGACAGGTCAAGGAGGCAGGGCTGGAGCCAGTAAAGGTGAGTGTAGGTGGGGAGTTAGGGAGGGGATAGGTTGGTTCAAGAAGGACGGACAGGTCAAGGAGACTGGATGAGGATAGTAGGTAGGAGATGGGGGGTGAGGCTTGAGGTGGGAGGAGGGGATAGGTGGGAGGACAGGTTCGGGAGGCAGGTACGAGCTGGGCTAGTTTTGGGATGCAGTGGAGGGGGGAGGGGAGATTTTGAAGCTTGTGAAATCCACATTGATACCGTTGGGCTGCAGGTTTCCCAGGCGGAATATGAGGTGCTGTTCCTGCAACCTTCAGGTGACATCGCTGTAGCACTGCGGGAGGCCCAGGATGGACGTCGTCCAAGGAGTCGGAGGGGGAGTTGAAATGGTGCGTGACTCGGAGGTGCAGTTGTTTGATGCAAACCAAGTGTAGGTGTTCCGCAAAGTGGTCCCCAAGCCTCCACTTGGTTTCCCCATTGTAGAGAAGGCCACAACTGGAACAGCAGATACAGTATACCACATTAGTAGATGTGCAGCTTTGATTAGATGATTAGATCCCCTACAGTGTGGAAACAGGCCCTTTGGCCCAATAAGTCCACACTGCCCCTTGAAGCATCCCACCCAGACCTATTCCCCTATAACCCTCACACCCCTGAACACTACAGGCAATTTAGCATGGCCAATCCAACTAGCCTGCACATCTTTGGACTGTGGGAGGAAACCCACGCAGACACGGGGAGAATGTGCAAACTCTGCACAGACAGTTACCTGAGGCTGGAATCGCACCAGAGTCCCTGGTGCTGTGAGACTGCAGTGCTAACCACTGAGTCACTGTGCCGCCCTAAAGGTGAACATCTGTTTGATGTGGTAAGCCTTCTTAGGGCCTGGGATGGGGTGAGGGGGGAGATGTAGTACTTCCTGCAGTTGCAGGGAAAAATGCCAGGGGTGGTGGGAAGTGTAGAGCAGACAATGCAGTCACGGAGAGAGTGGTCCCTCCGGAAAGCAGATAAGGGTGGGGAGGGAAGAATGTCTTTGATAGTGGGGTCAGATTGCAGATGGCAGAAGTTTCGGAGGATGATGCTTTGGATCTGGATGTTGGTGGGATGGTTCTGAGGACGAGGGGGATTCTGTTTTGGTTATTATTGTGGGGAGGGGTTGTGAGAGATGAGTTGTGGGAAATGCGAGAGACTTGCAGATGGCGGAACTGATAGAGTGTTGACTGACAAGCTGTTGTTCCAGATGGACTTCACCTAATGAGGTAGTAGATGTGCCAATGTTAATTTTACAAAATTCCTGAGATTCAGGAAAGGCTGGAAAGTAGCAAATATAATTCTTCTATTCAAGATGGGGAGAGATAGAAAACAGGAAACTATATGTAAATAAATGTCTGTCATGGGAAAGGTGATAGAATTAATCATTAAAAGAGTTTATAGCTCCGCATTTAGAAAAATGCAAGTTAATCAGGTAGAATCAGCACTGTTTCAAACAGAAATCATGTTTAACCATTTACTGGAGTTCTTTGGAGGAATAATACATGATTTAGATAAAGGGGAACAGGATGTGACAAACAACATTGCCTCTGAACTGTGCGGCCATACAGCTGCTGTGAAGCTCTGTGCATCCAATAGGTGTGCTGATGAATGGCTTATGCATTGACAAGACACTGCTTACAATTTACGTCAATGACTTTGATGTCAGATCTGACCTAAAATGCTAACTCTGTTTCTCTCTCCACAGATACTGACAGGCCTACTGATTTTTTTTGTCTTAATTTCAGACTTCCAACATCTACATTATTTTGCTTTTATTTGAGTGGATAGGTTTTTGTTATCAGAGGAATGAAGGGTTGTGGAGATACGTGCGTAGGTGTAATCTGAAATACAAACAGAACAGACATGGCCTTATTGAGTAGTGAACCAAGTCTGAGGGGCGAATAGTCTACTTTGGCTCTTATTTCATTTGAGTCTATTGTAAATTAAGTCAGATTAGTAAAGATAGCAGAACCATATGGATATTTATGTCATAAGTAACCTGCTGGTTACATGGTCATCATCATTGCTACTGTTTATTTAATTAAAATAATCTAAATTCTCCAGTTATATTTGTGATTTGAACTCGTCACTACGTCATCATTCAAGATTCTGCATTACTTAAACACTAACATGCCATTACGATACAGTTCCGACATAAAATACTGGAAATGTAGTTTACATTAGTCACTAATAAATTTACCTGTTGTGAGATGCTGTTTCTTTTCTCCCCATTTTACATTTGGATGCACAATAAATACCCTATGACCTCCTTCAGGAACAGGATATATTCGTTCTTTAAATAACTCTTCTAATTCTGGATCTGCTAATTCGTACTCATGTTCATCGTCTGATGTGATCTCATCATCCTCCACACTTTGTTTTCCATTTCTTGAAGGTTTTCTGCCGTTGATATTTTTTCTGTTGTTCGAATAACATGTGCTTGTGGTAAAACACCGAAAGTCATGGCTTGATATACTTCCATCAAAATTATTATTCTCGAAATTATTAGAAACGTTTCTACTCTTCAGAGGCAGCTTTGGACGAAAACACACTAATTTTGGTATCCGTGTACCTGCTACTGAGAAGCAGCTTTTCCGAGTCGGTGATCTTTTCAGGGTATGCAGTAAAAACATTTTCGAGATATTCCTCAATAACTCCATAGCCGTAACCCCCAAAGCACGCAAGTCAGATGCTGGAGTTGTATCACTTCCAGACAAACCGTTAATGGGAAAGTTAGGGAACACATTCAGGTGACACTTTCCATAGGCGTGCACATCTCCTTACACAGTTTGTTGCCCCATCTTGCATTAACAACAATAAATATTGTACTAACCGTGACTAAAATAGATCTTGGATACCCAGAAAATGTGGCTGCAGGGTCTTGATCCTTATAAAGCTTCTCATAGGGACACTTTCAATATTTAAGCACTTAATTATACCCCTTTCGGTTAGGTATAACTCCAACTCCGATTGAAGACTTCAACAAAGCAACTTGTCGCTCCTCATCATTTCAAAAACCAAAAGCCGTGCATTAAGTTCTCCGCATTTTGGTTTCCTCGACGGAATGGTAAGGCTGTAACACGCCATATTTCTAAAAGAAAATTGAATTTTCTTTTTTAAAGTTATGGCTCAATCCATGAAGTGAATCGTAAACATATGCATTTTTATTTAAAAATAATAAAATGTGATTTTGATTTGCGTTTAAGGAGCTGGTTTCCGGTATGACCCGATGTGTCACCGATTCGGGTCCGGGTTGCTGTTGTCCTGGTAACAATGGCAGCCGTGGGGCGGACGGAGCCGCTGCGGAAGCCGTGCACTTATCAGGGGCGCTTCAGAGGTAGGGACGCCTAGGTAGACATCTGTAGTCGTTAACACTGTTATTTCAGACCTAAAACCCGCCAATTATAGCCATGCACCGGTCCAAGGCAACTCAGAGGTGGGAGATGCCCTGTGTAATAATTAGTCGTGTCAACAAATGGGCCAGCGTATTGAATTATAATCATTATTGTTGAGTTATAACGGTGCTGCAACCACAAATTTTATGCGAGAGCGAGACACCCATGTGCTGTGTCAATGAACGTGGAGCTGGACACACGCAGCAGGTCAGCCAGCATCAGACTTTCGTTAACTTTCCTGCTCCTCTGCTGTTTGATCTGCTGTGGGTGTCCAGCTCCACGTCTATTGGCTCCTCCTTCCAGCATCTGCAGTCCTTACTGTCCCCTACCCATATGCTGTGTGTCTGATGATTTCCGTTTATATGGACTTCAGTTCACTTTCTCAATTTAGAATGGACTCCTTCTTAGGATGCCAGTGTTTCATAGAGAATTCACCCGAGATTTATCCTGAAAAAAAAAATAACCAAAACAATGTTTCTGTTATCTCTTCCTTTTTCCCTAAACCAATAACTTCCCTTTACCCTTGTATCAGACCCATCAATCATGGCCACGCAATTTCCCTCACCTTCCACCCCACCAGACTTTTTCTTGCAATACTATGGGAGTGTCACACTGTCAGAGGTTCTGTCTGTGATGCACTGCTTGCCCTTCCTGGTAAATGCAAAACAATCTTACAGGATTACAACTAGAGCTTGTACCAACCAACCTCACTATCTCATTCTGCTCCATCAGAAATGCCATCTTTCAAGTGAAAAGCTAACCAAACCCTATCATCCCACTCCAGTGGTGTAAAGGACCTCATGATATTATGTTGCAGCTGATTGTATCCCGCTTCATTGCAATAGATTTACATCCACATGCAACCTGAAGTATCTGGGAGAGCTGGTGGACAGCCTAAATCCAGAGATAGGTATGTTAGAATATTATTAAAAAGTACGTAAGGAAAGGATGTGTTAAACCTTAGTCAAATGGTGAAGTAATAAATCAGAAACCAATCTTTTACTTAATGCAACATTATAAGTGTCTGCCTGCTCCCTATTCAATACCCCATTTCCCAAAGCCCCCTTTTGCACTTTCAATAAATCAAGAAATCTAATAACCAAAATAATGGTTTGGGCTCAACTGACTAGTATAACCACCTTAAAGAGTAAGTTGCACTTTATATTTGCTCAAGGTATTTAATTAATCATTGCCCATCAACATATCCTTATCTTTTGATAATATAATTAACATACAATTAACTGGATGTGCTTTTTCAACATAATTTCATAATTTATATTGCGTGCTGTCTGGGTTAACTTTTTATTTGAAAGATGATATCTTTCATAGAGCAGCATCCTCTCAGTACTTCACTGAAGTGCAAGGACTGTGTTTTTTGACTTGTCCTTTTAAAAATTGTGGACCAAAATGAGGAAGTGTTTTTAAGCCTGTGTTTTGAAAGTATGGCTGCATAGTTTGAAAGCAAGTAACCTGATTCCTGACAAGTGTCATAAATAGCTGTTTGAACATGTCGTTGAACATGTTGCAGATGAACATCAACCGAAATGTAACTGGGTGGTAAGAGAGGTTGACTGGTAAATGGACTAGAGACCAGATGTTGACCACAGATACCTTTGCCTGTCAACAGCTGTCTGATTGGTTGTCAGGTAACTGAGCAGCTTGGAGCTGGTAACAAGTTACAGGGAAGGAATTTAATCTTAGATAACAAAGTGTGGAGCTGGATGAACACAGCAGGCCAAGCAGCATCTCAGGAGCAGTTCATCCAGCTCCACACTTTGTTATCTTGGATTCTCCAGCATCTGCAGTTCCCATTATCTCAGGAATTTAATCTTTACCAGTTCTCTCTTCTCTGCAGTCAAAACTCACTTTAAGTCGGGAGAAAACCAGTTAATCCTTCAACCAACTGTTGCTGTAAGCTGTGATTGTTAATTGATAAATCAGAGTCATTTTGCATGCGAGCCAGTCATCTGTGCCTCTTGCAAATCAGTGGAAGCATTTTGAAAAAGGAAATCAGGAAGAAACTTTTGAAGTTTTCAAACTTAAAAAAACAACTTTGAAGAAACAAATTGCCAGAATTCGTTGGCAACGACTATTGAATTGTCTCTTCCGTATTTTGCCACTATCCATATTTATTTCTCTATCTGTACATCTGTGTATGTAAGAGCTAGTATATAAGGAGATTAATTTTTAATTAGTAGTGTTAAATGCTGATGACTTTTAAATGTTTATTTGTAGCTAGAGTCTAATTACTTGTACAACATTGTAGTTCTTGCTCAGTACAAAAACGTGGTCTATGCATTCTATCAACTTACATCTGAAAATCAGGTAAATTGGGGAATATCATGTATGTACTTTAAAATCTAACTTTTGTGGTGAGCCCACGAATAATGGGGCTTTATTTCCATTACATTATCCAGTGGTGACTGATATTTTGTCTAATTTTTGTGCTCAAGTTTTTGTAATGAGGATTGAGCCCAGATATTAAAACCAAAACTTGGAAAGTCTACAATCGAAATAAAACTAAATTTGGAAGCAATTAGTGTGTTGCTATCATCTTTAAAAAATTAAATTTTTATTTCTAGCACTGGTTACTAAGTAATTTGTAAAATGAATTAAAAGATTTGGTGAAGGAATAAAATTATGTATATTAAAATTTAGTTGTCAAGTTTGATTTATATGTGTCTTGCAGATTAACTTGACAAAACTCTGAAGTACCATGTGATTTGTTGTCTTCCTTTGTCTAGTGGATGTTAACATTAAGAAACCACTGCAACCCATCCAAATGAGCAGCGAGCAAGTGGCTGTGGAGATCTGGTCTCTCTGTTTTCAGCTTGACCTTCTCATCCGAGCCGAGGTGCATCATGTATGTAACCTGTCAGTTAAACGTGCTATGATGTGGGAACAAATAACTGTCCATAATTATATTAGCTATAAAACAAGTTTGTTTTGTTTTAATTTGTGGCCTGATTCAACACATTATAGAAGAATTATGATATATTTTTATCGCAGTGTGATTGTAGGGATTCTGTCGTTGGTGTTTTTCTTTTTTGGAATATTGTAAAAAATGATAGTAACCAATTCCAATTCAGTCTGTGTCTTTTACTATCTCTTGATATAGACAAGAAGTTGTTTGATTTAATGAGGGATCATTGCCTGATAAAAATGTTTCTATAAAGTAGATTTGAATGTAATATCAGTTTACAAGCTAATTTTGGTGAAATTCATAGGTAGATTAGTCAAAATTACATTTATTTCGCAACTGGTGTCACCTATTAGGAGGAGCAATTCTGTGAAATATGATGTGAAACATATCCCAGTGTTCAATATAAGGGTTAGATTGCTCCAGATTCAGTTCCCAGTATTAGGTGACTTTACTGTTAACTGGGACCACGTTTGCAATACTGTTTTTGTCTTTTTTTCCATCCAAGAGTGCGTTGTTTGAATATTTGAGTAAGGCATGATCAAGTTTGGAATTTGTTCCCTTCCTGTTTCGATATCCTGCAGACACATACTGACATTGAATTTCTTTGAGTGTGAGTAAAGATGAGTAGGCTGATTTTTTTTTTAAATTCTCAAAGGTTTGTGAGGCTCCTATAGTTGGGACTGCCATGACTTTGTTGAACGTGGTGCGATCATGGCAGGGCAGGTGGCCTAGACTGTGCCATATTTTTTATACATCCATGTTCTTATCCTCACAGAGTTCAAGAGGTATATAGCATGGAAACAGACCTATTGGTCCAACTCGTCCATGTCAACCAGAAATCCCAGATAAATCTAGCCCCGTTTGCCAGCATTTGGCCCATATCCCTCTAAACCCTTTCCATTCATATACCCATCCAGATGCCTTCTAAATGTCGTGATTGTACTAGCCTCCACTACATCAATTGGCAGCTCATTCCGTAGATGCATCACCCTCTCCATGAAAATTTTGTCCCTTAGGTCCCTTTTAAATCTTTCCCCTCTCACTTTAAACCTATGCCCTCTAGCCTTGGAAACCCCAACCCAGGGAAAAGACTTTGTCTTTTGCTCTATCCGTGCTTGTCATGATTTTATAAACCTCCCATAAGGTCACCCCTCAGCCTCCAACGCTCCAAAGAAAATAGCCCCAGTCTACTCAGCCTCTCACTATAGCTCAAACAATCCAACCCTGGCAACATCCCTGTAAATCTTTTCTGCGTCCTTTCAAATTTCACAACATCCTTCCTGTAGCAGGGAGACCAAAACTGCACAGTCTTCCAAAAGTGGCCTAACCAATGTCCTGTACAGTCGCAACCTGACCTCCCAACTCCTGTAATCGATGCACAGACCAGTACAGGTGAGCATACCAGTCGCCTTCACTATCCTATCTACCTGTGACTCCACTTTTTCAAGGAACTGTGAACCTGTACCCAAGGTCTCTTTGATCAGCAACACTCCCCAGGACCCTACCATTAAGTGTTTAAGTCCTGGCCTGATTTGTCTTTCCAAAACGCAGCACCTCAAATTTATCTAAATTAAACTCCATCTGCCACTCCTTGGCCATTTAAAAAGTCTTGTAGATTGGGTCTTTTGTATATTCACTACTACCCACCCTCTCCCAAAACCAAAGCCACTGCAGACATTTTAGCAACGAGACTTCTCTGGAATAGAAGTCTTCCTAAACCCACTAGCCTTGGTTTTTTAAAAAAAATTAAATAATGATGTTGCTAGAAAGACAGCACATTTCATTGCTCAGGGCTAGTTGTCCTTGAGAAATGATGATATTTTCATAATGCTGTTAGGTTCAGAACCTCAAGATAGTCAGCCACCACAGAGATGGAATGGCATATGTCTAAGACAGAATGGTGTGTGTCTTTGAGTGGGACTTCTCTCTCACTTTAATCCTTGATATCTTGTCCCCATTTATTTAAGTTTTAGTTTGCTAGTTTTGTACAAAGTTATTGAGGAGCTTGTACTAATCTTTTGATAAATAGAAACTTATTTTTAGTTACAGGAACAGCTTAGAGAAGATAAAAGTCCTGTGGAATCAGATTCTTTTCACACAAGAGGTAGGTACATCTTTAATTCTTTAGATTGATTTTTAAGAAATGAAATATTGTGGTAAATGCTTATTTCTGTTGTCAATGGTTTCCAAATTGAGATGTCTTTAATCTATCCTAGCAGAAGTTTTCTGGAGCAGACGTTCTAGAGGATAGTCACCCACAAGCTACTAGGAGTAGAGAAACTGGTAAGGAAGATTAGGTGATATTTTACAGTCAGTGAGAGGTAAGGTAGTTGGAGGAGCACCTGTGAAAGTACAGGGGGAAACTGAAAGGGAAAAGTCTAAAGATGGTGCTCTTTAGTTCCATTGTTGCCGTTCTTTTCTGTGTCCCACATTACATTTTTTTAATTCCTATCTGCTTCCCCCAGTTTCCATTGGATCCATGGACAGCCTGTTTAACCTGAAAGGCAAGAAACATCCAACCTATAAGTCTCTTGTGATTTACTGATTTGTGCTACTTCATTGGATATAGAGTTTCCTCTATTTGATGCTTTGAAAATTGAGAGGACTTTAACTTGTTTTGTAGTTTAGGCAAAGGTTTTATAGTAGTGCTAATTGCCCTTTAAAGAAGTCTCACAAGATAAATTCTTCATAAAATCTCACTGAACTGCGGTGAGATTTTGCTGAGCTTGCTTTACTCAGAATTGACTGATTGCATGTTGCAATGCTGAATTACAAGTATAGTACCAACTGCGCAGAGTGATTGCGTATAGACCTATATCTTTCATTTTACATTGTTAACTCAGGATGTGAGTTTCCTCGCTGAGCTGGAAGGTTCGTTTTCAGACGTTTCGTCACCATACTAGGTAACATCTAAAACACTACATTGGACAAACTGGCAGAAAGCTAGCCACCAGGATACATGAACATCAACTAGTCACAAAACGACATGACCCACTATCACTCGTATCCTTACGTACAGATGAGGAAGGACACCACTTTGATTGGGACAACACATCCATCCTAGGACAAGCTAAACAGAGACACGCACCTAGAAGCATGGCATTCCAACCGGAACTCCATCAACAAACACATTGATTTGGAGCCAATCTACCATCCCCAGAGAAAAGGAACAGGAAATGACATCACCAACCCAAGGAAACCTAACCAGATAAATAGAAAGCGGGACATAACACCAGCGTTTCGTCGGAGGCTCACGGATGATGTTACCTAGTATGGTGACGAAACATCTGAAAACGAACCTTCCAGCTCAGCGAGCAAACTCACATCCAGAACCTCAACCTGAGCTACAAATCTTCTCCAAAATTGTTAACTCAGTTAAGACGGACAGTGAGGAAGTGTTGACTGGGCCTTCTACACGTATACTCCACATTTGCATTGAACCCTTGTTGTTTTTTTGGCCATTGTTATCAGTTTAAGAGGGGAGAAGTTGGGCGAGCACAGGAGTGGAACATCTTGCTCAGTTCAGAAGTGAATCGTATTCCAGAAAGAATAAAGGAAAGCAAGCAATAATTTGTGTTAACCTGCAGTGCTTTTCTGTAGAGGTCTCAGGTTGTATTTTGGGCAATCATTACAGAACAACTGAAAGAAAACAATATTTTTAAAAAACTTTGAAATTAAAGGAGGAGCTCTCGGTTAACTGATCTCACCTGGTGGTCAGTGCATTTTCGTTGATCTTGGAGTCAATGTTGGTAGGAGAAAAAAAGTGACAGAGGTTTCTACTCCTCATCCTTGTCAAGTGAATCTACTGTGGAAGATACCAAGAGTGTGGGTTCAATTCCCACATTAGCTCAGGTTTCTATGAAGGATACTCTTTCTCAACCTCTCCCCTCATCTGAGGTGAAGTGACCCTCAGGTTAAACCACCACTATATTCGCTCTGTAATGAGAGAGCAACAGAACGCTCCTCAGGGACTATGGTGACTTCATGTTTACCAGTATTTAAAGTATATCTATTTTGTTTTATGCCAGGTTTTATTAACTTGCTTATCACTTGGATGACAACGTAACAACATCCAGCTAAACAATCCTTTGGTCCAAACAATCCATTTTCTTGAATAGTAGAAAATAAAAATATTGTATCAGGAAAAGAAAACTCAACAAGGATGCATATAAAACATTTTATTTAGTTTAGGAATGCATTTGATTTGAAGTAAGTAAAGCTACTGTCTCAAAGAACCAGTCTGTGATAACATTCGGCAATGGCCTTGCATTTAAACATTTGATTTTAAAAAAAAACTATCATTGTAAAATAAATTTATGAAGTGAAAGTTGAAACTCCAAGAAAAGCACACTTCATATTTATGTGATGTAGAGGTGTAGAGCTGGATGAACACAGCTGGCCGAGCAGGAAAATTGACGTTTTTGGCTTTAGACCCTTGTTCAGAAAAAAATAATTATGTATTGTCAGGAACCTGATTACAGTAAGATGAGGTGGTGGGGGAATGTGGTTTTTTTTTAAAAAATGGTCTTGGGCTGTTGTAAAAGATGGACAACAGGAAATGAGTAGCTTGTTTTACACACTGACTTTTTATTAGACAGGATATATATTGGAATTATTCTTCAACTTGTATTGACATATCATTTAATACGGATTTTATCCTTCTGCTATGTCAGTAACTAGCATGGGTCTCAATAGCCTTTTGGTGTATTAATGCTTTGTTGCTGCCTTCATAACAATTAACATTTTTATTGCTGAGAAATGTATGTTAAAATGCGATATTTATTTTCTTGAGAATTGGTGGAGTTGGAAGCTGAACAAAATTTTAAAAAGAAGGAAAATAATTTTCTGTCAATACTCCCCATTTCAGATAGCTATTTTTCAGCATTTACAACTCCAGGACTGGGTGAAATCCGGTATCACACCTCTTGAAGTCTGCATAAATATATCTCTGTCTGAGTTGCAGGCAGGTACCTCCATAAGTCATCAATGCAGCAGTTTCCAGCCCACCCTGTGGTCTTCACATTTCTCTGCTGTGGCTGCATGTCCCTTGAAAATGGATTGCTTACATCCAAATCTTTCTCTTGTAGAATCCTTACAGTGATCAGTTGGAGGCTGAACTTCAGTCCAGAGCCCAAAAGGAAAACATTTACTTTGAAGAGTTATGTTCCTACTACTAGCTCCTTAAAAATAATGATATATTGAAATGCTTGATGAAGGGTCTAGGCCCGAAACGTCAGCTTTTGTGCTCCTGAGATGCTGCTTGGCCTGCTGTGTTCATCCAGCCTCACATTGTATTCTCTTTGAAATGCTTGGGTTGTTTTTCACCTTATTCTTTCATTCTCATTCAGGTATAGGTTATGTTGAAAGAATTAAACAGTATCTGGAACATTTGCCGGACCCTGTTCCACAGCTGGAGGTAATGTGCTTTTTCATGTTTTAAACATTTTTGTTTAATTGTAGAGTGGTATGCAATTTTAAAAAATAGATTATAGAATCCCTACAGTGTGGATTCAGGCCCTTCGGCCCAGCAAGTCCACACCAATCCTTGGATCATCCCGCCTAGATCCATTCCCCCTAATCTACACACCCCTGAACACTATGGGCAATTTAGCATGCTCAATCCACCTAACCTGCACATCTATGGACGGTGGGAAGAAACTGGAGCACCCGGAGAAAACCCACGCAGACACAGGGAGAATTGTGCAAACTCCACACAGACATCCGCTTGAGGGTGGTATGGAACGCAGGTCCCTGGCACTGTGAGGCTGCAGTGCTAACAACTGAGCCACTGTGATGCCCGAATATTGTTCCTGTCCAGACATCTGTTTGGCAGAATATAATACATTTGCATTGAAGTACTTCAAGCTGCAGCTCTGGTGCGCTGGTGATGATAATGGGAAGGTACGTGCAGCATTTAAGAACTTTTCCTTAAGATGCTACTTGTATGTAAATAAAACTGCTAACAGAAAGAATTTAATAGATGTTTTTGTATCATAAAATAGTTTCTAAAAGGATGCTGTTGCTGTATTATTGTTATGTAGTTTCCTTTCATAAGTCTATGAAGTACAGTATTAACTCTGTTTTACAGGACTATCTGGATTCTCAAGGATTGTCAACATTGTTTCCCCGTGTTGAAATATTTGTAATACACGGTAGACCTGTTGACATGCTAGAACAGCCTCCTGTAGATGGTGAGAATGCTTTCCCCTATCCTGATACATATATATGTATGTTCAGCAAATAAATTTTATATCTGTACCAATGTACTTCTCTTAACAATTCTGTTCTGACTCTTTTCCTTAGTTCTACAGAGGGACTGTATTGTTACATCAACTTGATTAAAATTAACTGTATTAGTGAATAAAGGATATTGCATACTCGTGTGGCTTAGCAGCTAAAATGCAACAATGAGACATGATGATTTTGAAAGAAGGTTCCTAAAATAAAATACATTTTGGTAGAAAAAAATGAGATTAATTATGAATTTAAAAAGAAGAATTATAAAATTCGTGGGGTAACCTGGATGTACATATGTACATGATTTGCCAAAACTTTTGTGGAAAAATTCAAAAGAAATTCTTCTTACCTCTTAGAAAGGAATACAAGGATGTTATTTGCTCTCTGTCTTTTTGTTAACTTTTGAATATTTACTTAACGTATCAAATGTGGTATTGTATTTTCTCCGTGCTTAAAAATGCTAATGTGGCTATATCCATGTTTCATGACAACTGAACACAAAGATTCTCAATTCACTCTTTCCATGATGAAGCTGTCTATTTCAAAATGTTATATCTCAGGCACATGTTGAGAAATATACCTGTTCTTGCCTTTGAAAGAAGGGTGGTGAATCACTTAGTTGTGCTTCCCGGCCCCAAACAATGTGAAGCTTTTTCACATCTGCTGTACAGCAAAATATGCTAACTTTTCTTTGGTTTTAATTTCCTAGTTTTAAAAAAAATACTAATTAGTTAAATTCATTTAAGGTTTTGTTTGGTTTTATTGAATTAAAGATTTTAAATTTTATTTTGATTTTTGTTTAGTGTTGAAACTGAACCCTATGGTTTTCTGTAACTTTTACATCAAAAATGGCTTTTTATTCAGTGTATGAAGAACTGTGAGGGTTTTACATTCAGGTGAGTTAATAATGGTAACTTTTTATTTTTCTACTTTTTTATTGGAACTTTGCCGTATTTTAGTCTTGTCTATTTCTTCTTGTTTTAATAAAAAGTAATTGTTTACGTTAATTTTATAACATGGGACCAGACATGAATTTGCACTCTGCATGCGCAATACATTTTTACACTCTGTGTGCTGTATTGTACCTCTCACAACAACCTAAAGGAAAGCAACAGATATTACTTGGATTATTGTCAAATTCATTTTAACATCTGATTACAAAGACTTTTATCTGAAAGCTGTACCAATGGCAAAAATCACTAACGGCTTCAGCTATTGATAACCTTCTTTATTTTAAAGGAACTGGCATTCAGACAATTAATGGTTTTGGAGGCTGCTGAATTTTCATTAGGTCTTTACGAATAGCTAGATGTATGGAGCAGGATTCCTTCCTGAGTTCCAGAATCATGACTTTACACACACAAGCTATTTAATTTAGCGTGGTGACAGGGAAATACGCAAAATATACAGTGGCAAAAAGAAATCTCCTGTGTGTAGTTGAGCCGTTTAAAAAAAATGTAAAAGTGTTTCATACAACACTGGGGACCTAGACCTGCTTCTCACACATTGCATCCAGGGATTAATGCATAGCATGCAGGATTTTAAAGAGCATGGAAAGTATATTTTGAGTATTGCTGAACAAAGTAACACAAAGTGAACGTGCCTTTGTGCACAATGTTATTTATGAACTGCTAGAAACCAGATTAAAGCATCCTTCCCATTTACATGTGAAGGATTCCTTCGCATTTGTGAAAACCATACAAGACTGTCATATTTTTCGTTCGGGCAAATTCCGTTAAGGAGGAGCCAGAGGGAGGAGCCTATACAAGGGAAAATTAACAATCGAGTGTGGGGTTTCTCGGGCCTAGTTTTGGTTCAGTCATGTTCTTTTAGGAGGAGCCAGCAGCCATCCATTTCCAGGGAAGCTCTGAATTCCTAACTGAAAAGTTTTTTTGCGTTGTTCATTTTATACTAATATCCTATTTTGTATGACATTACAAAATGAATAATTTTGTGTTAGTACATCTGTTATAAAATGTAACTTTCTGGACACATTAATTAACATGAATTAATTGCTTTTTGGATTTGTTACAGTTACGTTTGTAGATCAGTAATGCATTGACTGTCTTTACTATTGTCCTTTTTTTTATGAATAGTGATATATTTCTAATGATCCTTAGCCTTTATTTCTTGATTAAATTCTTAGAAATATTACATGTTTTTGCAAGAAATGTTTTGTTGGGTGCTGATTATACTTTGTTTAATTATTCAAGCTTTTTATGTGTCTTCACCTGCTCTGCTTGATTTTCTCTCCTCATCTTATAGCTGTCTTTCCCCTTAAGAGAGCCACACTGAATTGCACCAGTTAGACTACAGAAGACTAAAGATGTTTTGTCTGTGCTTTCAATGCAGGCTATTTTTCCCATATTGGGAAACTAAATCAACTCCTGGTTTTAAGTCAGCAACTGGAGGATGATTTGCAGCACCTGGGAAGCCACAAATATATAGCACATCAGCTTTCAGTCTTGTATGTGAGTGTTATCATGACTAACCTCGGACATTTTGCAAAAATTGTGATTTTGATACCTTGTCCACTATCTGACCTACCACCACACATTATTGTTATACAGGCTGTATGTCCTCTCTTTTTCAATTACCTTCCCATGTGAAGTAAAAATGACCAACAAGAGTCCAGTGATGTTTCGGGTATGTGTGCTCCTTCAAACAGTTAAGATATTGTTGGAAGGATTAAGCGCAGACTTGGGCATTCAACATTTATCACCCAAACGTGCACAGAGCTGGGCTGTGACTTAGTCAAACAGTGCTGCACTAGTGGTGAGATAACAAAGTGTGGAGCTGGATGAACACAGCAGGCTAAGCAGCATCATAGGAGCACAAAAACTGTCGTTTCGGGCCTAGACCCTTCATCAGTCAAGGGGGACGGGGGATCGAAGATGGATAGAGGAGAAGATAGGTGGAGAGGGGACAGACAATTTAAAGGGGCGGGGATGGAGCCAGTAGAGGCAAGTGTAGGTGGGGAGATAGGGAGGAGATAGGTCAGTCCGGGAAGGACGGACAGGTCAAGGGGGCGAGATGAGGTTGGTAGGTAGGAAATGGAGGTGCGGCTTGAGGTAGGAGGAGGGGATAGGCGAGAGGAAGAACAGGTTAGGGAGGCGGGCATGAACTGGGCTAGTTTTGGGATGCAGTGGTGGGAGGGGAGATTTTGAAGCTTGTGAAATCCACATTGATACCATTGAGTTGCAGGGTTCCCAAGCGGAATATGAGTTGCTGTTCGTGCAACCTTCGGGTAGCATCATTGTGGCACTGCAGGAGGCCCAGGATGGACATGTTGTCGAAGGAATGGGAGGGACAGTTGAAATGGTTTGCAACTGGGAGGTGCAGTTGTTTATTGCAAACCGAGCGTAGGTGTTCTGCAAAGCTATCCCCAAGCCTCCACTTGGTTTCCCCGATGTAGAGGCGGGCGCAACGGGTACAGCGGATGCAGTATACCACATTGGCAGATGTGCAGGTGAACATCTGCTTGATGTGGAAAGCCTTCTTGGGGCCTGACATGGGGGTGAGGGAGGAGGTGTGGGGGCAAGTGTAGCACTTCCTGCGGTTGCAGGGGAGAGTGCTGGGTCTGGTGGGATTGGAGGGGAGTGTGGAGCGGACAAGGGAGTCACGGAGAGAGTGGTCGTTCTGGAAAGCAGACAAGGGTGGGGATGGAAAAATGTCTTTGGTGGTGGGGTCAGTTTGCAGATGGCAGAAGTGTCGGAGGATGATGCATTGGATCGTTGGATGGTATATGAGGACGAGGGGGATTCTCTTTTGGCGGTTATTGCGGGGATGGGGTGTGAGGGATGTGTTGTGGGAAATGCGGGAGATACGGTTGAGGGCATTCTTGACCGGTGGGGGGGGGGCGGGATGTTGCAGCCCTTGAAAGGTGTAGAAATCTGAGATGTATGGGAGTGGAATGCCTCATCCTGGGAGCAGATGTGGTGGAGGCGAAGGAATTTGGAATAGGGCATGGAATTTTTGCAGGAAGGTGGGTGGGAGGAGGTGTATTCTAGGTAGCTGTGGGAGGCGGTGGGCTTGAAATGGATAGCGGTTTTGTCCAGGTGAAACCACCTAGAAACCGCTATCCATTTCAAGCCCACCGACTTCCACAGCTACCTAGAATATACCTCCTCCCACCCACCTTCCTGCAAAAATTCCATGCCCTATTCCAAATTCCTTCGCCTATGTCGCATCTGCTCCCAGGAGAGGCATTCCACTCCCAAACATCTCAGATTTCCGCGTCCTTCATGGACCGCAACTTCCACAGTGGTCGAGAACACCCTTGACTGTGTCTCCCGCATTTCCTGCAACTCATCCCTCACACCCTAACCCCGCAATAACTGCCAAAAGAGAATCCCCCTCATCCTCATGTACCACTCCACCAACCTCCGGATCCAATGCCTCATCCTCCGACACTTCTGCCATCTGCAATCCGACCCCACCACCAAAGACATTTTTCCATCCCCAACCTTGTCTGCTTTCCAGAGGGTCCACTCTCTCTGTGACTCCCTTGTCTGCTCCACACTTCCCTCCAACCCCACCACACCCAGCACTTTCCCCTGCAACTGCAGGAAGTGCAACACTTGCCCCCATACCTCCTCTCTCATTCCCATTCCCAGGCCCCAAGAAGACTTGCCACATTAAGCAGATGTTCACCTGCACATCTGCCAATGTGGTATACTGCATCCGCTGTACCCGTTGCAGCCTCCTCTACATCGGGGAAACCAAGTGGAGGCTTGGGGATAGCTTTGCAGAACACCTACGCTCGGTTTGCAATAAACCACTGCACCTCCCAGTTGCAAACCATTTCAACTGCCCCTCCCATTCCTTCGACAACATGTCCATCCTGGGCCTCCTGCAGTGCCACAACGATGCCACCCGAAGGTTGTATGAACAGCACCTCATATTCCGCCTGGGAACCCTGCAGCCCAATGGTATCAATGTGGATTTCACCAGCTTCAAAATCTCTCCTCACCACCCCCCCCCCCCCCCCCCACCACTGCATCCCAAAACCAGCGCAGTTCATTCCCGCCTCCCTAACCTGTTCTTCCTCCCACGTATCCCTTCCTCCCACCTCAAGCCGCACCTCCATTTTCCTACCTACTAACCTCATCTCACCCCCCCCCCCCCCCCCCCCACCCCCAACCTTGACCTGTCCATCCTCCCAGGACTGACCTATCTCCTCCCTACCTCACCACCTACACTTGCCTCTTCTGGCTCCATCCCCGCCCCTTTAACTTGTCAGTCTCCTCTCCACCTATCTTCTCTATCCATCTTTGATCCGCCTCCTCCTCTCTCCCTATTTATTTCAGAACCCTCTCCCCATCCCCTTTTTCTGATGAAGGGTCTAGGCCTGAAACATCAGCTTTTGTGCTCCTAAGATGCTGCTTGGCCTGCTGTGTTCATCCAGCTCCACACTTTGTTATCTTAGATCCTCCAGCAACTGCAGTTCCCAATATCTCTGCACTAGTGGTGATTTGTGTTTCTCTCATTGTTCTCAAATTAGTTTATCTCACCTTTTTCTTAGTGACTGTTAAAGCTCTTTGACACAACTAAGAAAGGCATGCCTTCGCATAATAAAAGCTTACCAATGTCCGTTTTCAAATATTCCCAGTCTTGTGCAACCAGTGGCAACCTAAGTTTAAATCTACAGATCTTACCGAACATTAGAAACGAGTCAGTAGATTTAGTTCGGAATTGCTATTTATTTGGAAGTCTAGACCTTGGAAACCAGCAATGCTTGAAACCCTTTCATAACACCATTAAAGCAGGGAACTGAAATCAAATTCAGAATTCTCCATTCTGCACGGCCAATGGCACGTCCCACCACCAGAGAATTGAGCAAGATCTGTTTTACACTAAAATATCTTTATTTTCTCATTGCAGAAAGTTCTGAATTATTTCAGTGGGTCTATTAGTTTGGGCATCTTGAAAAAAGATATTGAAGCCAATTTCAAAGCTTTAAAATCTGGACTGGCTGTTGGCAAGGGGACTAAACAAGAGCCTCTGCTACCGTACCATTATGTAAGCTGGTGAGTATGACTAGTAGAAATGGAATGTTCAGAGAATGTTTGTTTGTTTGTTTGTTTATAATGCATTTTGGAATATATTTAGTGGAAATCATTTGAACTGTTTAGTTAAACTGAATCCTCACATATTCTTTAAAATCTCACTTATTCTCAAACCAAACATCCTTTATAACGATTTGTTATGAGCAATTTACATTAACATTTTGTGAACGCAACTATTTAAGTATTAAACATTCCTCGTCTCACTAATTTAAACTAGTTTCATAATTACACATGGAAAATCATGCGAACCACTACAGTGAGGAAGGAGGCTTTTCGGCCCATCAATTCTGCACCATCCTCCTAACAGCATCCAACAGAACTACCTGCAGCCATCTATCATAACCCCGTAATCCACCTTGCCTACCAACCTCTGACCACTATCGGCAATTTTAGCATAGCCAATCCACCTAACCCACAGGCCATAGATGTGCAGGCGGAAACTCACACAGACATGGGGAGAATGCCAGTGTGGAATTTGCACAGTCACCCAAGACTGGAATTGAACCTGGGTCCTTGACACTGAGAGGAAGCAGTGCTAGCTACTGAGTCATTTTACTCTGGTTTGAATACTTGGCATAGAATTTAGTACATCAGGGATGACTGGCAGCCAGCTGAAAATTAAACCATGAAATATGTCAACCAAAGTATATGCCAAATCTGCTCAAGTAACTTCAGACCAATTGGAAAAGTCATCCTGGGTAAGAGATTTTTACATTTATATTATGTGAAAGTCTTCATAACATCTAACAATCTTACCTAACAGCGGTTCTTAAGTTCAGATTTGAAATTAAAATTGCGTTAGTGGTGTGTATGATTTTGTAGTTACTGTCAGCCAACCCATTTCAGTGTGAAGAAGACAGATACATTTTGAGTCCTGGGTTCTTGTTTAAGTGACATTCGTAAGCAGTGGGTACCAAGTAGACATCCAGTAATTGGTCAAAAGTGGTTACTCATTCTTGAGCCTGGTCAGTGGGTACTGACTGCTTTTTTACCTTTTATGGGTGTCACAACCATTATATTTGTCAAGTGCCAGTTTGAGACAGAAAAATATGCTTTGGCTAAGCTGAGACACATTGGTAGGGGTACAACATGAACCTGAGATTTTTCCAGCTGAAGCCCATATTACAACATTTGTTTACCCACTAAGATATCAGGGAAATGCAATAACACTCGATGCCCTTAAGGTGAAAGTTACAGTCCATGGATAATGTTCCGTCCAGTTGTCTTTCTGTGAGAGCCTCGGGTCCATGCATGGCAGCGACTTCTTGAATCAGAAGTCAATGTTGCAATCGAGCGCTGAACTTGATTGCCCTGTGTAGAACCTTGAAACAGGGGTGCCCGTTTGCAACAACACAACTTAGAGGGAATGTTCCTCACAGGAGAATTATTATGAAAAATTATTCATGATTATCTTCAGATGTTATATTTAATTTTAATGTAATCTTTCTTTAATGTTTTTGTCTTTTTAGGATACTCTGTCTTACTCGCAGTATCATTACAACTGTGACTACCCTTCCTGATGAACTTACAGAAGAATTATCTTTGACCATGTCTTTTGTTATGAATCTGCGATAATGCACAAGCGTACTGTAGGATGCTAGCAAACTGAACTTCAGTCTGAAACAAATTGACAATTGTGCACATTTTAAAAACAAAACATAATGTCACTCTTCGTCTTCTGAATGTGCTGGCTTATACCAGTTTAGGTACCTCTGTTATCTTTATTGAAATGTGTCTTTGTGAGCGAGGATAGATATTGTGTGTTGCCAGTCTTTATGACAGAGGGATGGGGTGGGCAGTCATGGCAGCTGAATTTGATTCAGCTCCCTCCTTAACAGCATTGTGTGTCTCCCTGCACCAAATGGAATGCACTGGTTGAATGCAGTAACTCACCACCACCATTTCAATGGTAATCAGGGATGGGCAAATAGTGCTGACCTAACCAGCGAAGCCCAAATCCTCTGAATGAATTTTAAAAAATCCACCCCACACACGAGTGGCCATACTCAAGTGTCTTACTCTGCTGTAGGTGCTACATTAGTGCAAATTATTTTATATTGTTTCTGTTTACAGGAGTCCCTGGGTGGCAATCAGAAGTAGAGGTACTTATAGTATCAGAGATAATGGGAACTGCAGATGCTGGAGAATTCCAAGATAATAAAATGTGAGGCTGGATGAACACAGCAGGCCAAGCAGCATCTCAGGAGCACAAAAGCTGACGTTTCGGGCCTAGACCCTTCATCAGAGAGGGGGATGGGGAGAGGGAACTGGAATAAATAGGGAGAGAGGGGGAGGCGGACCGAAGATGGAGAGTAAAGAAGATAGGTGGAGAGAGTGTAGGTGGGGAGGTAGGGAGGGGATAGGTCAGTCCAGGGAAGACGGACAGGTCAAGGAGGTGGGATGACGTTAGTAGGTAGCTGGGGGTGCGGCTTGGGGTGGGAGGAAGGGATGGGTGAGAGGAAGAACTGGTTAGGGAGGCAGAGACAGGTTGGACTGGTTTTGGGATGCAGTGGGTGGGGGGGAAGAGCTGGGCTGGTTGTGTGGTGCAGTGGGGGGAGGGGACGAACTGGGCTGGTTTAGGGATGCAGTAGGGGAAGGGGAGATTTTGAAACTGGTGAAGTCCACATTGATACCATATGGCTGCAGGGTTCCCAGGCGGAATATGAGTTGCTGTTCCTGCAACCTTCGGGTGGCATCATTGTGGCACTGCAGGAGGCCCATGATGGACATGTCATCTAGAGAATGGGAGGGGGAGTGGAAATGGTTTGCGACTGGGAGGTGCAGTTGTTTGTTGCGAACTGAGCGGAGGTGTTCTGCAAAGCGGTCCCCAAGCCTCCGCTTGGTTTCCCCAATGTAGAGGAAGCCGCACCGGGTACAGTGGATACAGTATACCACATTGGCAGATGTGCAGGTGAACCTCTGCTTAATGTGGAATGTCATCTTGGGGCCTGGGATGGGGGTGAGGGAGGAGGTGTGGGGACAGGTGTGGTGAGGGAGGAGGTGTGGGGACTGTAGTAGAGGTACTGTTTGCTTTCCCTCCTATCACCTCAATAACACTCGCATCACCCTTAGCACCCATTTTGGTGCTTCAGCTGAGATAAACTAATTCAGACATCAAACCTGGGATTTATCTGTACTGTTCCACAGTACACTTGACCAGCTAAATCATTGGAGGGAAGTTGATACAAATATTGTTTTGTTCCACCACGTAATTAGTCTTAAATGGGATAATTGTAGACCAAATAAACATACCAGGAACTGACTTTAAAGTAACTGAATTAATATTATATGTTTTTAGTGTTGAGGCTTTGAAATGTTTTCTTGGTTCTCCTGCTCTGCTTTCCTTTATTAGTCCAGTTCTGGTGGCTTCATGGGATGATAGTTAAACTTGCTGCTTGTTCTTCTACAGTTTTCTAGGTCAAACTAAGATGGTTGGAGGCATGTTCTCTGCAAGACCAGAAGGAGAAAAAACACGTTATTTTTAACTAGATTTTACCTCTTCAATGTGACACTGAGCTTTGGAGTATACAGACAGAACCTGATAAAAGTTAACATATGTTTTGGTAGGATTCTAACATTGATCAGTGCCATTACTTGAGCTCTTGAACAGAGTAGTACGAAACACTAGGAAGAGAACAAACCTTTTCTGTTTATAGTTACTGCAACTCATGTAGAAAAAATGAGTTGGAGCGTTTTGGCCCCTCGAGTCTGTTCCACCATTCATTATAATCTTGGCTGATCATCCAACTCAATAGCTGCATTTTCCCCATATCCTTTGATACCTTTCGCCCCAAGTGTTTTATCCAACTACTTTTTGAAATCTTTATATGGAAGGAAAGCAATTAATTGCTTTACTTATGGCAGCTGTGCACATTTCCCTACTCTCAATCTCTAATGAAAACAGGATTTGTTGTTTAATAAGAACTTCATTTTTTAATTATGGAAGACTACATAGAACACAAAGATGATAGCCAAATTTTCATTGCCACATGTAGCTAAAATTCTTCTGGACTTCATTTGTAAGTAATTAGCCGGCTAAGATAGTCCCTTCCTCTCCCTAATATCTTTTATTTCAGTTTAAGCACAGCATTGGTTTGGATGAAGAAATGCCTACAGCCAAATTGATGTAATCTTTCCAGAGTACTTATTTACTATTATGCCATCTTGTAGTTCCTTAAATGATTCCAGTTTCTTGGTTCCAACCTGTTGCAGCTGTAAGCAACCCTCTGTGTGTAAAAGAAGCAAAGCCTCAGATGTCTGGCATAAATATTCCTTTCACATCCAGAGCCTGTACTACGTAGTTCTGTTGTGCTATGATAGCTGGGGGTATAGTTTCTTATTCCTCTCCTCTATGTCATTAAGTATCTCCCCTGCCTCTCATTGATGCCAGGTTTCAATTTTGGCTCAGTGGGAGCCCTGCTGACACTGAGTCAGGAGCTGTGGGTTCAGGCTCCACTCCAGGGACATGAATGCTAATCTAGGCTAGCCTTTCAAGGAAATGGTGGAGGGGCACTACACTGTCCCAGGTACTAGTTTAAGAATAAAATGGTAAACTATAGTGGACTACTAGATGGTGCTATTCAATGAAGAGCAGTGGCAAATATAAAACAATGCAACCTACATTTATCCTTCAGCCAGTATCAGTAAAGTTGATTATCCAATAATTTATTTTATTGTTCTTTGTGCAGTCTTGACCATGCGCAGTCTGACTAATAGGTCATCCTACACCACAACATTGTCTAAACTTCAAAAATACCTCACTGCCTCAGGCCTTAATGGGTGCTCTCTGTCTGAGGCATCTCTTTCTTAACTTTGAAGAGCCTCAGCATGTTACGGCTTATATTATTGCTTAGAGAGAAGGAAGTACTGTTTGTGTTTGTTTCAGGAACAATGATAAAAATACTAAATAGGCTAGTGAGAATACGAAAGGCAAATAACTTGGCATCTAGGTGAGATCCCTGATCCAACTCATGCTCTCGAGTAATTTAGAGGTTTACACTGATGAACTTTAGATCAACTTGGATCCTGAGTAATTTGCTAACAATTAAATATCAAATCAACTTAAATCGAAACTTTCTTTTCTTTCTCAGTTTCATTGCTGGTATCAAAAGATAAACCAATAGGGTCACATTTATTCATTCTTCCTTTTATCTTTGAGTTGGTGTACAGATTTTTATTCAAAGGATTAGGAAAGTCTATCAGAATTTGCACATGCACCCCCGACATTTTAGAAAGACAAACCTGTAGAAACAAATACTGCTGTCAAGTTATACAACTTTGTTACTTTATAATAATTGAGAAAAATCAGTCCAAATGACCATATTTCCTTTAGTGTAATTTGTATTTAAATTCAAATAGAAAGGAATGTAAAATTAGCAGAAACGTTAAGTAACATTCTTTTTTCACATAATGTTCTGAGGATTCAAACACTTCCAAAATTAGGAAAATACAAATTTAACAAAATGCTGTTGATCCTGTTGATTAGTGAACAAAGTTGAACTCATCCAGCCTTCTCCAGCTTCAGGGTTGAGTTATTTATCGTAAATTATAAATTAAGGCTGGGATTGCACCTGAGAGGGCATGAGCAGTTTCACTAGGATGTACCCTGGGCTGGAGCAACTCAGATATGAGGAGAGATTAAATAGGTTGGGGCTATTTTTCTTAGAGCAGAGATGGCTGAGGAGAATCTGGTTGAGACATATGAAGCTGTAATGGGCCTAGACAGGTTAGATAGTCTTTCCTGTTAGCAGATGGGTCTGTAACCAGGGTGCACAGCTTTTAAGGTAGATGCAGGTGGTATAGAGGGGATTTGAAGGAATTTTTTTAATCCAGAGGATTGTGGGTAGTTGGAGCTCACTGTTTAACGGGTTGGAGAGGTGGGGAATCCTCAAATATTTAGGAACGATTTAGATGAACACTCAACACTACAGCAGACAAGGCTACAGGCCAAGTTTTGGAAAATGGGATGGGATTAGATTAAATGGATTTTTGGCTAGTGTGGGAATGATGGGTTGAAGGGCCTCCTTTTGTGCTGTAAAAGCTCTGACTCTGAATCTAAATACACAAAATCATTTCAAAGTAATGGTGGGGCAGTGACAAGTGCAAGTACACAGGAGTTCTGCAAAACATGAGAGTCACAGGAATTGGTAACAAGAGGAGAAAGAGACCCAGAGTTGTAGAGGCCATAGAAGATTACCACCTTGCAGCTGCATTAGATTAGATTCCCTACAGTGTGGAAACAGGCCCTTCGGCCCAACAAGTCCACACCGCCCTTTGAAGCATCCCACCCAGACCTATCCCCCTATAACCGACACACCCCTGAACACTACAGGCAATTTAGCATGGCCAATCCACCTAGCCTGCACATCTTTGGACTGTGGGAGGAAACTCACGCAGACATGGGGAGAGTGTGCAAACTCCACACAGACAGTTGCCCGAGGGTGGAATTGAACCTGGGCCCCTGGCGCTGTGAGGCTGCAGTGCTAACCACTGAGCCACCATGCCGTCCACCTTGTAGCTGCATTACCACAGACACTGGGTGTTAGTGTGCAAAGTAGACAATTGGGTAAATTGTGTTGCATAGTGTAGCATCAAAAACAAGCATAGTTCAATGCAAATGTTAGGAGCTAGAAAAACTATGATACTTGTGTGTTATTGCACTTGTACTTTAGTTATGTAGTACATCATTTGGAGGTGGTAATTCCTATATAAAATATAGAAAAGTGCACAACTTCAGCAAGTATGTTTTAATTTTTGTGTGAATTGTTTACAGTATAATTGCTATTTTTACAGAACTGTGAATAAAGGTGTTGTTTGTAAATACTGCAGTGTGTTTTTATTCGCTAGCCACTATTTCAGAAGAACATATAGTAAGCAAATAGAATAAGAATGTATCTTTCTACCTGGTTTGTTCACAGTGATTAAGGGCAATACTTATTGGGAAGATAGCAATTGAGGCAAGGCAAAATGGATCCAAAGATTAACCATGCAAAACTCTTAACAGAACAATCTTTGGGGAGGTGATCTTTCAAGTATGTGCTGTGTACCCCTCAACAGGGAAAAGGCTAGGAGTTAAAAAAACAAAGTTTTTTTTGACTAATTGGGAAGATAGAGAATATTATGAAACAATGATTGTGTAAGCTGTGTGTCCTGTGAATTCTTAAATGAGGACCATTGTTGATTGTCATTTAAAAAAAACACTAGTTCAGTAATGTCATTTCAGGAAAGAAATCTGGCCTTGCCTGGTCTGGCCTGCATGTGACTCCAGAACCACAGCAACGTGGCTGACTCTTAAAAGGCCACTGAAATGACGTAGCAAGCCATTCAGTTGCACCAAACAACTAAGAAAGCTTAAGACCGGACATCCACTGAGCACCATCAGCATTATTGTACGCCAACAAGTCCTCCAAACTCCTGGTCTACCTGCAGATGCATGTTACGGGAAAAAATTAACCCTTTGATCCCTTAAAGACCAAGTGAGACTTAGGCTTATTTGTCTAAGTATGTACTCATGTATGCATGGGGGGTGTATTTATCAAACATGCAGCACAACACCCTGATTTGCTACAAAACGTTTATGCTATTTTTACAGATGACAGTTTTTCAATAAAAAAGATTATGCATTTACACACATCCATCCAATAGTATTCACTCTACCTTACATTCCAGGTTAGTACACATGACTATATTATCTAATCATATTTAAACTTGTACATATAATATTCAATCAAATTGTTACATGTTAAAAGCTATCTCCAGTATATAATTGGTGATAATCAAAACTCCTTACTCTCTTTACCCACGTGCTCAGGAGAACGTCACATCTGGAAGTTCCTCTCCAAGCCACTCAGCATCCTGGCTTGGAAATATATCACTGATTTTCTCAGAGTTGCTGGGTCAAAATCCTAGAAACCTCCCTATTGGCAGCGTGGATTCACCTACACTAAATGGACTGCACTCTAGAAGGGCAACTGGGAATGGATGAGAATTGTTGGCCAAGTCAGCGTTGCCCACATCTCACGAATAAATAAAGGAAACTTCGAAAAGCAGAGGAGTCCTCTCTAATAGCCTATCTAATTTTTAACCCTCTGTTGATAACACCAAAACAAATGACCATAATGTTTATATTGTTTGAGAGAACTTATTGCGCACAAAGCAGCAGCTAGCTTCTATATCAGAAGAGTACTTGCACTCTAAAAGTGCTGAATTACCTCTAAAACATTCTGAGCTGACTGGAGACTTTGAAAGGCACTATTAAAACGTAAACGGAAATTAACAGTTTTGATGAAAGACTTGAAACGTTAACTCTCGTTTTCTCCTCACACATGCTGTCCAGATCTGCCGAGTTTCACCAGCAATTTCTACTATTGTTTCCCTACTCCAACGTCTGCAGTTCTCCTGGCCTCGAAACTTTAGCTCTGTTTTTTCCTTCACAGATGCTGCCAGACCTGCTGAGCTTTTCCAGCAACTCTGTTTTTTGTCCACAGTTCTTCGTCTTCTTTTCCTATACAAACGTGAACGGGGCTCTTGTGATGCAGATGTGGTATCCCTATCTCTGGGATAGAAGGCCCAGCACCACCAGCTTTAGAGGTGTGTCATAACACGTGAACAGGTTGATTAAACATATCTATAAATGCAAGTACAAACTGAAATCAGAGATAATGGGAACTGCAGATGCTGGAGAATTCCAAGATAATAAAATGTGAGGCTGGATGAACACAGCAGGCCCAGCAGCATCTCAGGAGCACAAAAGCTGACGTTTCGGGCCTAGACCCTTCATCAGAGAGCATCTGATGAAGGGTCTAGGCCCGAAACGTCAGCTTTTGTGCTCCTGAGATGCTGTTGGGCCTGCTGTGTTCATCCAGCCTCACATTTTATTATCTACAAACTGAAATGCTGCTTTGCGCCAGCAAACTCTAACATTTTTAAAAATAAAACTGCTGCAGCATGGAATTTTGGTAGTTTTTAAAAATGCACGAAATCGCTTGATAATGATAAACCTTTACAACAGAGGGCGACACAATCACGGAAAGTGTGTTTTGAAAAAGCTATTCTTTGCTGAATGCAAGACCAGCAGATGGCAGTGACAGTCCATTCGTCGGCAGGAGCAGGAAGAGAGAAGGAACTGGGCATTGGAAAATCGGCGAGGCATTGCTAAACGGTAGAAGTTCGTCTTATTTTGTGTTACGTTGACTCGATTGCAGTAAGGCCAACCCTTAGACAACATTGCATTTATTATTATGGCACAGCCTGCCTTCCTAATGTTCCCTTTGTCTGTGAGTGCGGCCCTCCCTACATGTAGGGCCGCACTCCTGCTCCTTCGTCAGATAGATCGATCCGGACACAGCGCGGTGAGGCGGGAGTGGGTGGTAAACCAAACGTGCTACTGTGATTGACATGGGAATGGAGCAATCAGCAGGCGGCCTGCCACTACACAACAATGAGTAGCCAATGCCTTTCAGCCAACGAGAGCAGGCGCTAGAAGGGAGGTTGGTGAAGTTTGGTTGAGTGGAAGGATCAGGGAAGTTGCAAATTTCGGTTCCGAGCTGTAACCCACTGCTACAGTATCGTTACTTTGTGTTGGGGCTGGGAGTTGTAAACTTCCCTCATGAAGAGTTCTGGCCAATGCATTATAGAAAGGATGTGGTTGCACTGGAAGGGGCGATTCACTAGAACGTGGGGGATGGAGTACTTTCGCTGTGAAAAGAGGCTGGATAAGGTTGGATACTAAGGTGTAGAGCTGGATGAACGCAGCAAGCCAAGCAGCATCAGAGGAAAACTTCTAAAGAAAGGTCTAGACCCGAAACAAGATAATAAAATGTGAGGCTGGAACAACACAGCAGGCCAAGCAGCATCTCAGGAGCACAAAAGCTGACGTTTCGGGCCTAGACCCTTCATCAGAGGTGGCCTGCTGTGTTCATCCAGCCTCACATTTTATTATCTTGGAATTCTCCAGCATCTGCAGTTCCCATTATCTCTAGACCTGAAACGTCAGTTTTCCTGCTCCTCTGATGCTGCCTGGCCTGCTGTGTTCATTAGCTCTACACCTTGTTATCCCAGATTCTCTAGCATTGGCAGTTCCCACTAGCTCTGGATAAGCTTGGGTTGTTTTCTTTGGAGCAGAGAAGTTGTGGGGTTGGGGGGGGGGACCTGACAGGGTGAATAGAAAGCAGCTGTTCCCATTTGTTGATGGAAAAGGGGTATTATTTTAAGATGAAAGGCAGGTGGTTTAGTGGAGACTTACAGACATAGAGATGTACAGCGTGGAAACAGACCTTTCTGTCCAACATGTCAATGCTGAACGGATAGCCTAAATAAGTGTAGAGGTAGCAAGAACTGCCCATGCTGGAGTCAGAAGTAACACAGCATGGAGTTGGAAGAACAGAGGACACCAGGCAGCATCAGAGGACCAGATTTCTGAAGAAGGGTCCTGACCTGAAATGTCAACTTTTCTGATCCTCTGATGCTGCCTGGCCTGTTGTGCTCTTCCAGCTCCGTACTAAATAAATCTAGTCCCATTTGCTAGCCTTTGGCCCATATCTATTTAAACCTTTCTATTCATATGCCTATCCAGATGCCTTTTAAATGTTATCAGCTTCCACCACACCAACTGGCCTCTCAATCCTTACAGAGACCACCCTCTGTGTGAGAATATTGCCCCTTTGTCCCTTTTAAATCTTTCCCCCTCTCCTTAAAGCTATTCCCTCCAGTTTTGGACTCCTCCACCCCTTATCTATTTATCCTATCCATGTCCTCATAACTTTATAAACTTCTATAAGGTCACCCCTCAGCCTCTGATGCTCCAGGGAAAAAAGCCCCAGCCAATTCAGCCTCTCCCTATAGCTCAAACCCTCCAACCCTGGCAACATCTTTGTAAATCTTTTCTGAACCCTTTCAACTTTGACAACATCTTACCAATAGCAGGGAGACTAGAACTGCTCATTCTATTCCAAAAGTGGTGTAACCAATGATCTGTACATCTACAGCATGACCTCCCAACTCCTATACTCAATACACTGATCAATAAAGGTCAGAAATCACATGACACCAGGTTAACAGTCTGTTCAACATTCTAATATGTTGCAGGAAGTGTTCAGACATCCCAAAAGTCAGATTATCTCTTTTTTTGAAATACAAGATATTGCTGCCAGGCCAACGTCCTCATCTCTTTTTTGAGTTGAGGAGTTTGGTTCGGCCAATCCTTGCACCACTTCAGAGATTTGCATGCAAAGTCCAGTCTGTACTGTAGGAAAGCAGGTTTGTTGCAGATGGCACCTTTTTGATGAGACACATACGCCATTCTGGCCTCTTGGGTGCACATGAGAGATTGCAAGATATCGTTCCAAGGAAGATCAGGGATGCCCTTCAAAGTGCGTTGGCATGGTCAGACATTGTGAAAGGTACTGTAGAAATCCAAATAGAAAAGCTGGAGAAACTGAGCAAGTGTGGCAGCATCCAAGGAGGGAGAAACAAACATTATGTTTCAAGTCTGGTATGGCTTCTTCTGAAGGTTCAAGCAGCACTCAAAAAACATTGACCCCGTTTCTTTCTCCACAGATGCTGCCAGACCCAATGAGTTTCTCTAGCATTTTTCTGTTTTTATTTCAGATTTCCAGCATCTGGAGTATTTAATTTTTACTACATGAATGCAGTCATATCAGACTACAAAATTATTGGATCAATTCAATAATTTGAATTCAGTGGTTTTGAAGAACTGTAGTCGTATTGCTGAATGTTGAATTGTGCACACTTTCTCACAGCACCTTGAGATGTACTTACACCACAACACTGTAGTGGTTCAAAAAGCGAGCTCACCACTGCCTTCGCAAGGGCAATTAGGCTTCGTTAGCGACACCCACATCCTACAAATGGATGAAATAAATGATGCAGCCTGCTGGGAAACAGCGAATCAAGAAAAAAGTAATTGTTGAGCATGGAGGACAATGCGTGATGACTGAGAAAACAAGCAAAATATCAAAACTGCACCCCTGCTTTCTTCTACACAAAACCTGACATTATAAAACACAAATTCGACAACCAGATCCGTAGCTTGACTGAACAAGTGAAATTTTGTTTAATAATATGGACTTCCAGACATTTTACCAACATGTGGAGGATGATTTGTAATTTGATCTGTTTTTCTATTTGGTCAAATCTTTTGTTACACAGATGGGTCAGAAGTTATGGGGATGTGTTTATAATTGTCTTAATGTTAGCTGCAGGTAGACAAGTATTCTTAAACCTAAAGTGAAGATAAAAAGTGTTGGAAATTCTCGGCAGATGTGGCAGCATCTGTAGAGAGGAATACAGCAAGAACATTTCAGATCAAAGTGACTAGATAAATATTTATGGCCTCTTGTTTCAAACGTGGTCAAACAGGCTGGCAAGAGGTGAAATAGAACTGATACTATTTTGAAAAATAAATGATAGATTTCGAAGAGACAAAAGAAATTTACAAATGCTGTAACCATGAAATAAAAGGAGAAAAGTCTGAAACATACAGCAGGCTAGTGAAAAACGTAAGAAGAATGGGAGATTGACTCACCATCAGAGCATCTCAAAGAAAATCACGTACCAACCAGTATTTTTTTCTTTGAAGATGCACTGCCTTTCAGTGAATTCTAAAAATTAATCCAGAAAGTTCACTAATCAGTGTTGGGACCGCAATTGTTTACAGTTTACATAGATGATATGGAGTTGGGGACTAAGTGTGGTGTGTCAAAATTTGCACATGACACATAGGTGATTGGTAGAGCAAAGTGTGCAGAAGACACTGAAAGGCTGCAGAGGAATATAGACAGTCAAAGTGAGTGGGCAAAGGTCTGGCAGATGGAGTACAATGTTGATAAGTGTGAGATCATCCTTTTTTGTAGGAATAACAGCAAAATGGACTATGTTCTAAATGGTAAAAAATTGCAGCACACTGCTGTACAGAGGGCCTTGGGTGTCCTTGTGCATGAATCGCTAAAAGTGGGATTGCAGGTACAGCAGGTAATTAAAAAGATAAATGGAATTTTGTCTGCCATTGCTAGAGGGATGCACTTTAAAAACAGGGAGACTATGCTGCAGCTGTATAGGGTCCTGGTGAGGCCACACCTCGAGTACTGTGTGCAGTTTTGATCTCCTTACTTGAGAAGAGATAAACTACACTGATGGGGTGCAGAGGAGATTCACTCGGTTGATTCCAGAGTTGAGAGGCTTGGATTATGAGGAGAGGCTGAGTAGGCTGGAATTCAGAAGAACAAGGGGAGATCTTATTGAAACATATAAGGTTATGAAGGGAATAGATAAGGTGGAGGCAGGGAGATTGTTTCCGCTAGTAGGTGAAACTAGGACTAGAGGGCATCACCTGAAAATAAAGGGAAGCAGATGTAGGACTGAGGTCAGGAAGAACTTCTTCACCTGAAGGGTTGTGAATCTGTGGAATTCCCAGCCCAGTGAAGTGGTTGAAGCTACCTCGCTGAATGTTTTTAAGGCAAGGCTAGATAAATTTTTGAACAGTAAAGGAATTAAGAGTTATGGTGAGTGGGCGGGTAGGTGGAGCTGAGTCTCAAAAAGATCAGCCATGATCTTATTAAATGGTGGGGCAGGCTTGAGGGGCCAGAAGGCCTACTCCTGCTCCTAGTTCTTATATTCTTATGTAGACAAAAACATTGTTTCAGTTAATTCAGATACTTTTATGAGCAAACTGTGACAACTTTTATTTTTGGTGAAACAGTATCATTGTACCTTAGCGCTGGATTGTCATTCTGGCAAATATATTCTCAGAGTGGCCCTTTTTGTATTTTGGGGTGAAATCCCTATGTCTGCTTTTCCCAATTTAATTTTGGAAATTTAATTTAGTTTAATTTAATTGAAATAGAAGATAAGGAGAAAGGTGGAATGGGGCTCTTTTCCATAGAGGATCAACGAAAGCATTGAGGGTGAAATAGCTTCTTCATTCACATCATTCCCTGTGATAGCAATTTTGACATTATAATCTGTCACTGGCCAAATTCCCTGCAAGGTCTATAAGTGACATATTTCACTTATGGCTGCTGATTTTGGGAGTAGCTGATTATGATATCAGTGAATTAGAGAAATAAAAAATGAAAGCATCTTGACTATAATCAAGTCACAAGGATTATAAAAGAGACGTGAAGGAACTGGAATAGAATGAATCATTACACATTTGTATGCACAGGGCGGCACCTGTTTGGATGTTCAATAGCCTCCACTTTGTGTAGAAATACTTAGCCCCACATTATTAGGACAACAAATTAAATTGTTGTATTTGACCATGCCCTTTGTCCTTCAAATTTGGTTTTCCCTGCCATATGCATTCAAGAATACCATGCCCTGGGATTTCTGCTACCCAACAAGGCCTGTGTTTTTAATGCACTATTCCTGGACACTCCTCCTGGCCCTGCAGTTAAAGAATCTATCTCCCTCATCTTCAACATCCTGCCCCCACTCCCAGGATTGCTCCCTGCTGGTAGTTTTTTGTGTTTTCTGGGCACCTATATTGGGACCTCAGATTTTCACCATAGTCTTATCAGACCACAGGACTACACTCTCGTCAGAGAGAGAGAGAGAGACAAGTGATGGTGGCTTAACCCAAGGGTCACTGTGTCTCAGATGAAGGAAGAGGTCAAGAACGAGAGTCCTCCTTGGTAACCTCAACCAGTGCATTGAACCCACACTGTTGGCATCACAAACTTATCATCCAACCAGGAAAGCGAACCAACTCCTTTTCACTGTATATAAATTGGATATAAAGGGAGACAAGTGTTTGCAGGCACTACTTCAACAGGGACCATGTTGTGTAGGTGGCAGTGGGAAGTTGACAAGTTTGATGTGGAAGGGATGTTTCTCTTTTGTGGGTGAATCTGGAACTAGAGGTCATAGATTAAAAGTGAAGTGTCACCCATGTAAGTTAGGAAGGAGGAAAAAATATTCTGTCAGAGGGTTGTGAGTCTTTGGAATTCCCTTCCTGAAACAGCAGTGGATGCAGAATCTTTACTTATTTTAAAGTAAGGGGAGAGAGATTCTTGGTTTCCAAGGGGATGAAAGATTATCAGGGACAATAAAATCTTGAGGTGAATGGATAGGGTACATAGATAAGGTCTTCTCCCCAGGATAGGGGAGTCCAAAACTATAGGGCATAGGTTTAAGGTGAGAGGGGGAAAGATTTAAAAGGGACCTAAGGGACAACTTTTCCATGCAGAGGGTGGTGTGATCTCCCAGAGGAAGTGGTGGATGCTGGTAGAAATACAATATTTAAAAGGCACCTGGATGGATACACAATTAGGAAGGGTTTAGAGGGGTATGAACCAAATGCTGGCAAATGAGTCTAGATTAATTTAGAATATATGGTTGGCATGGACGAATTGGACCGAAGGATCTGCTTCTGTGCTGTACATATCTGTGACTCTATCAGCGTATTGTGCAGTAAAGTAGAGTTGAGGATAAAATCAGATCAGCTATGACCTTCATGAATGGCGAAGTTGGCTTAAGAGGTCTAATGGCCCTTGTTGATATGTTCATAAAATATTACAAAGACAGTAAATGAATGGGCAAAGCCATGGAATATGGGTTTTCAACTTTAGTTTTGGCATAGATAGATTGCAATATTTTCTTAACAGTGAGAAATCAGGAAGTCTTTCAGAAATGGCCACATTCTCCTTTCCCTACTTATAACTATATGGTCTTTTTGTACGTGTTGAAAACACAGAGAAGATATATTACAATTATTTAGATAAGGCAACTTTGCTAAACAGAATGAGGTCAGTTCCTTGCTCCAGTAACATCCTTCAATCTTGGGGTCAATTTCCCTACGATCAGCAGTTGGCCTTCTTATATACTTTATAACTCAAAGGTGGATGATATATTTAAAGATTCTCTTACTTCAATAGATTTTAACAGTTTCTATATTTATTTTTGTTGTGTTGTTAATGTCAATAAAAGCTTATATTAAAGTGTAGGTTCCAAACTCAAAATGAGAACAATAAATCATAATGATGCATTCTGCTGGGCGATTTAGCGGAAGACAATGTTTCCATTTGTAAGATACATAGCTTAATAGTTACCATTTAGCACAAAGTGAGCGGATTTGATATGTGCAGAATTTGCCATTAATAAGTGCCACTGGCCAAAAATTTATTGCTCTGCAATCTTTTGGGGTATTTAATTATTTTTGTTTGGGTCCATTCTTAATATCTTCTGTCCTAGAAGATGATCCTGCGTCCAGAATCCATATCACTTAAGTTTTAAATAACACGGAGGTGTAACTCTGACTTTCCCTGTTTGTCCTAAGGCATAAGAGAATTGTTATGGTGCAAAAGAAGGCCATTCAGCCCACCATGTCTGCACCGGCTCTTTGAGCATTTTGACATGATGCCAATCTTCTGCCATTTTCCTAAAACCCTATGCATTATTTATATTTAAATAATCATCTGTTGCCTTCTTGAATGGCTCAACTGAACCTGCCTCCAGCACACTTCCAAATAGGGCATTCCAGACCCTAACTGTGTGAAGAATTTCCTCAATTGATTATGACAAGTTGATGGATAGGTGGCAGATGAGATTTAATGCAGAGAAGTGTGAGGTGATGCGCTTTGGTCTGAAAAACATTGAAAAACAATATAAAATGGGAAGCTCAATTCTAAAGGAGGTGCAGGAGCAGGGGGACCTGGGTGTATATGTGCACAGATCATTGAAGATGGCAGGACAGATGAAGAGAGCAGTAAATAAAGCAAACAGTGTCATTGGCTTTATTAATGGGGGTGTAGGATACAGCCATTTTCACTTGGCGGATGGCATGGTGATTGAAGAAACTGCTTACCGCGTTCACATTATTCAGTACTTGTGGTGCATTGTACGTGGGAAGTGCTGCTGTGTTGCAGTTGCTCAGAATGGATGGGTTTAAATTGTAAATAGCCCGGAAGCTGGAGCTCAGTGACCATATGATGGAACAACTGAATTTCCAGCCCCCACTTTGCAACATCCTGTGGTAAGGATGTTGTGGTTAGCCTCCTCCATCGTGCTCACCACACACCTTCCAAGGAGTGGTGTGTCTTGGAGCAAATGAAAATCACACGCAACACTATTTAAAATTACAGAAATTGCTGGAGAAACTCAGCGGGTCTGGCAGCATCTGTGGAGAGGAAACAAAGTTAATGCTTTGTGTCAGGTGATCCTTCTTCAGAACTGCTGCTGTTCAGAACTAGCTTTGTTTTCCCCTAGATTTCCAGCATCTGTAGTTCTTTGGTTCTTTTAAATAGTAAAATAAAACAATCTGGGGGAAATCCATTTGGATGAGTATTTGTAGCCATGAGTGGCATGAAGCCAGCAGTTCCAGGGCTAAAGCCAATAGTCGGAGAAAGGAGAACTAGGATGTTTTTCACATATTATTAGCTTAGAAAGTTAAAGACTTGGACTGTGTGTCTTTGATTGGTAAAATCTTATATATTTGTCATCAACCTTTCTGATAGCAGTAAGAGTGCCTGTAGAACTGACCTTCATTAAGCTGTCTCAGCTCTCACTTAGCTTCCAATGAGCAGTTCCGATCAAGTTAACCAGCTTGCAAAACCCCATGGGAGCGATAGTGAAGAGACTGAAGTGTGAAATATATTAAGGTGCACCAATAATCTGCGCCAGATTTCAGATTTAAACTTCACAAATTGCATTGAGTTGTCCGATCTCGGATCTAACTTCATACATAGGTGAGTATGCCTGGTGAACACTTTGGGACATAATACCTTATGTTGGGTGAGCATTTGGCGCCATTGATTATTGAATATACCGAATATCGGATGGGATTTATCCTCGATCCTCTGGGAAGCCAGGGAGGAGATTGCCGAGTCTTTGGCATTGATCTTTAACTCGTCATTGTCTACGGGAATAGTGCCAGATGACTGGAGGATAGCAAATGTGATTCTCCTGTTCAAGAAAGGGAGTAGAGACAACCCTGGTAATTATAGACCAGTGAGCCTTACCTCAGTTGTTGGTAAAGTGTTGGAAAAGGTTATAAAGAAAATCTAGAAAAGAATAAATTGATTAGGGATAGTCAGCACGGTTTTGTGAAGGGAAGGCCATGCCTCACAAACCTTATTGAGTTTCTTGAGAAGGTGACCAAACACGTAGATGAGAGTAAACCGGTTGATGTGGTGTATATGGATTTCAGCAAGGCGTTCGATAAGGTTCCCCACAATAGGCTATTGTACAAAATGCGGAGGAATGGAATTGTGGGAGATATAGCAGTTTGGATCAGAAATTGGCTTGCTGAAAGAAGACAGAGGGTGGAGACCAGTTACTAGCGGTGTACCGCAAGGGTCGGTGTTGGGTCCACTGCTGTTTGTCATTTTTATAAATGACCTGGATGAGGGCGTAGAAGGATGGGTTGGTAAATTTTCAGACGACACTAAGGTCGGTGGAGTTGTGGATAGTGACAAAGGATGCTGTAGGTTGCAGAGAGACATAGATAAGCTGCAGAGCTGGGCTGAGAGGTGGCAAATGGAGTTTAATGCAGACAAGTGTGAGGTGATGCACTTTGGTAGGAGTAACCAGAAGGCAAAGTACAGGGCTAATGGTAAGATTCTTAGTAGTGTAGATGAGCAGAGAGATCTCGGTGTCCATGTACACAGATCTTTGAAAGTTTCCACCCAGGTTGACAGGGCTATTAAGAAGGCATACAGTGTTTTAGCTTTTATTAATAGAGGGATCGAGTTCCGGAACCAAGAGGTTATGGTGAAGCTGTACAAAACTCTGGTGCGGCCACACTTGGAATATTGCGTACAGTTCTGGTCACCGTATTATAAGAAGGATGTGGAAGCTTTGGAAAGGGTGCAGAGGAGATTTCCTAGGATGTTGCCTGGTATAGAGGGAAGGTCTTATGAGGAAAGGCTGAGGGACTTGAGGCTGTTTTCATTAGAGAGAAGAAGGTTGAGAGGTGACTTAATAGAAACATATAAAATAATCAGAGGGTTAGGATAGGGTGGATAGGGAGAACCTTTTTCCTAGGATGGTGACGGCGAGCACGAGGGGGCATAGCTTTAAATTGAGGGGTGAAAGACATAGGACAGATGTCAGAGGTAGTTTCTTTACTCAGAGAGTAGTAAGGGAATGGAAAGCTTTGCCTGCAACGGTAGTAGATTCGTCAACTTTAGGTACATTTAAGTCATCATTGGATAAGCATATGGACGTACTTAGAATAGTGTAGGTTAGATGGGCTTGAGATAGGTATGACAGGTCGGCACAACATCGAGGGCCGAAGGGCCTGTACTGTGCTGCAATGTTCTATGTTCTATTTGTTCATATATGCTCACTGTCTGTGAAGCTTTCTTATGGACTATGGATCGAGCATGGCTGTTTTTGTTTCTGTCTCTGATTACATTTGACAGGATTTGGGGCATTGTATAGATCCACTTCATGATTATGTTAGAATCTTCTTTTAAGAAGAATTTAAGTCCATCCATTTTGGACTCAGTAGTTTGCCATTCAAAGGGCCTATTTTACTGGCATTTTAGTAGCCATCATCTGCTGATGATCTCATTTGCCCCTTTTGTAGGTAAGTGAGAATGGGATTTTTGGCATAGTTAACATCCTATCCTACTTGAGATAGTTCAGTTGATATCATATGATTCTAGTACAGGCTACTTCCTTGATTTGTCTGAGAACACACCCATGTTCACTGCGGAATCCAATACAACGCTGCATTTTCCTGATGCCTTGCAAATAAAGTTGAGCTCAAGGTTCCGTTACACGACAAAACAACTTGGAAAAGTCTTGAATAGGAAGGAACTGGGTATCCCAAGTACAAAGGAAGACTGGAAAAAAGAGACCTTCCATTTGTCACTCATCAGCCTAGTATGCTTGTGGACAGCCAGGCAATGATGGCTCAACCATTTGAGTGCAAGAGGTGGAAAAAATATGAAATGGACAATCCTGTTAAGATCTTCCCAAAGCAATCACCTTCACAAAGGTATTGCCCAACCAACTCAGTTCACTCCATATAACATTAGAGTGAGTGTTTGGATGCAACAGAGGCTTTAAAAATGGGCAATGTCTTGACTACAGTGTTCAAGATTGGTTTACTAAATCTACAGCTGCTTCCTCAGCCAAATAATAACACAGTTAATTACCACCCTAATAAACACAAAATATTGTGATGCTGAAGCTCTGAAATAAAACTGGAAAATGCTGGAGAAACACAACAGGTTTGGCAGCATCTGTGAGAAACAGAATTAGCGTTTTGAGTTTGATGTGATCTCTCCACAGATGCTACCAGACTAGTTTCTCAGCATTATCCATTTTTATTTTTCATTACTACTCTACCACCCCTCCTAATCAACAGATAAGGGAAAAAAGGAGCTACCAATGGTGCCATCCAGCAACATCTACTCATAAATTACCAACTCACTTCTACAGTTCTGGTGTCTGCCTGTGTGGAGTTTGTGTATTCTCCACGTATCTGTGTGGGTTTCCTCCAGGTGCTCCGGTTTCTTCCCACAGTCCAAAGATGTGAGGGTTAGGTGGATTAGCCGTGCTAAATTGCCCCAGATGTCCAGGGATGTGTGGGGTAGGTGGATTAGCTATGGGAAATGCATTGTTACAGGGATAGGTGGGGACAAGATCTGGGTGGGATGCTGTTCAGAGTGTCAGTGTGGACTCGATTGGCTGAATGGCATGTTTCCACACTGTAGGAATTCTATGATTCTATGATCTGAATATGAAATTACAGTAAGTGGAAATTGGTCAACTCGGGTGCAGAATCTATTCCCATTTGGGGACCTTGTGGCACAGTGATAGCATCCCTACCTTTTGAGCCAGGAAGCCTGGATTCAAGTGCCACCTGTCCCAGACGTGTGTAATAACATCACTGAGCAGGTTGATTAGAAAATAGGTTACAAAAATAATAAATTTATTCCCACTTGTACAGTTCCTGAGCTGCAGCAGGATTAGCTGATTGGCCAAACAATCCAGGTCTATACACGTTGATGGAGACAGTAACATGTGTCCAGACCCCATAGACAGCCGACACGCTAACTTCCATGGGAATTACCCAGGAAGTTGGAACATTTAACTGTCAGATCCTCTACTCCCTGTGATCTTCCCAAACATCTGATGGGATGCATCCTTGTATTTTTGAATTACGTAGATACAGAGAGAGTGGATGCACTGACCTTATAGAGAATCCCACTACTTTATTCGAAGTAGTGTCATGGGATCCTTTACAACTCCCTATGAGAGCACACTTTGTTTTCTCCAACAGACGGCAGCTCTGACAGTGCAAAACCCCTTCAGAGTTGCATTGAAGTATCAGCTGAGATTTTTCTCATTGGGCTGGGACTTGACCCGCATCTTTCAGGTTCAGAGGCATGTATGCTACCAACTGAGCCGAGGATTCATTTTTAACTAGCTCTTTTCACTCATATGGCACCAACAAAAGAACAGCCACTTAATAATATGCAGCCTTCCTGAAGCTCACAAACTGAAGGAATGAAAGAATTGCACTTATATTGCACATTTCTTGATGACTTGCCATCATCAAGTGCCTAATAGCCAATGCAGCATTTTTAAAGGATTGTCACTGTTGCAGCATAGAGCAGAACTGGCACAAGCAGGGTCAGTTGGAGGCCAATGCTGGTACAGTGAGAGCCTGCTGTTTCATTCCTGAGGCCCAGTGTTAAATTCAAACTGTATTGATCATTGATTTCTTGTTGCACTATGTGAAGAATCAATCAGTTTGCTAAGAACTCTTTGGAACAATTGTTGTCGTTCATATTTGAGAATATTGGAGGTTCAAGATCCCATTTTTAGGAAATATCTCCTGTATATATTTTAATTTGGCCCTTTAGTACAATGCTGAGGGAATGCTGCATTATCACAAGCGCCTGGGGGTGAATTTGGTCTGGCAGTCGTGATCAATGGTGAACCAAGCGACCTTTTTTTTCGCACTCTTTCCCCTTCTGACAATGCCACAAAATGAAAACCCCCAAACTACGCTATCTAAGGATTTCAGAGTTAATTTCCCTGCAATCTGACCCAGAAATGGAAGTGAAATTCGTACTATCGATTTAACAATAAAAATTAGTGTCACTAGGAATCTGCACTTGTGTCTCATCACCTTCAGTATCAGAGGTTGTCTATGCCAGTGGAATACAGACCTTTCATTTGCTACACAGCAAAGTTGTCAATTTGGGCCATTTCATGAACTGTTTTGTGCAGTTCTTATGCAAGGAAAGCATCTGGACACCTTCCTAAGAAATGCATTGTGGGCTGATCAGCCTAGAATCATACAGCACAGAAGCAGACCCTTCGGTCCAACCAGTCCATGTTCTCAAACTAAACTAGTCCCAGAGATAATGGGAACTGCAGATGCTGGAGAATTCCAAGATAATAAAATGTGAGGCTGGATGAACACAGCAGGCCAAGCAGCATCTCAGGAGCACAAAAGCTGACGTTTCGGGCCTAGACCCTTCATCAGAGAGCTCTCTGATGAAGGGTCTAGGCCCGAAACGTCAGCTTTTGTGCTCCTGAGATGCTGCTTGGCCTGCTGTGTTCATCCAGCCTCACATTTTATTAAACTAGTCCCACCTGTGTTTGGTCCATATCCCTCCAAACCTTTCCTACGATATACTTATTGAACTATCTTTTGAATGCTGTAACTGTATCTGCATCCACCACTTCCTCTGGCAGTACATTGCACACACAAATGACTCACTGTGTGAAAAATGTTGCCTGTTGTTTCAAATGGGCTCTTACACAGCTGACAGGGACCAAGGCTATTATTACCATTCTAATCAATTTGAACAAGATGAAACCCCACACTCAGCTGGGAAAGTGATCATGCCAGCTAATACCTCCCCCAAGCAGGGTTTGCCTTCCTAGCTGTATCACATGCAAATAATAGCCACTATCAAAGAAAAGAAAACAAAACAATTTGATTCATAATAATTAATAGCCGAAATAATTATGTGAAAAAATTGCCAGGCGTTTCTCTCAATTTGCAAAATGGTACCTGACCATTTGCAGATGTAGTCCTTTTGCAGAGAACCATGTCTCATTCTCTTGACACTAAACTGACAATAGGCATGCTTTTGTGGTGCAGTAAATTAATTTTAAATCTTACAACCAGGCACATTGTGGAAACCATTCCTGATACACTTCCCGAGATACTTTCTTTCTGTTTCTCTTGAAAATAAAGAACATCTTCGCCATCACCTCGCCTCGTTTTCTGGAAGCTTCCATAAACAACAACAATCATGATGTTAATATGGCTTTTAGATGTTAGACTATCCATGAAGGTGTACTGTAAGATTTTGTTAGCCTGGTTGCACGCCACACTCCATCTGTTAAACTGTTTAGAAACATATTTTGACCATTTAAAAGAATGATAGTTTACTCACAGATCTCCAGCGGGTTTTGCTGTGTTTCTTTTCAGTTTATACCACAGGTTAAAAAATCCTGAGTTACAGCAGCAGCCATTTTGACACACCCAAACAACCGCAGGTGAATCTTACAATGGGGAGATTTTCAAAGCAGTATCCTGATCCACGCAGTTTTCAAGCTGCTTCTTGGCTACCTGTTGGATGTACTTAATGCAGAAGATAGCTTAGCAAAGAAAGTTAATGTTTTGTAGTTGAAACCTTATTAGTTTTCCACACAGCGTAGACATTTGTACCATGCTCTGAAAATCAAAATTGTTAAAACTCCCAGTGGAAACACCCTCCTCTAAACAATGACAATGGCATGATGGGGCTGTCTCAGCTGTGTGTGCATCATCAGTAAGTTATCCCCTGGGCACACTCATAATATACCTAACTTCATTTACAGTTAGTAAGGCAGCAGCTTATTTAAAGCTGTACAAAATTGTTTAAGATAGAGTCACAGAGCCATAGAGGTATACAGCATGGAAACAGACATTTCAGTCCAAATTGTCAATGCCGACCAGATATCCTAAAGAAATCTAGGCCCATTTGCCAGCATTTGCCTCATATTCCTCTAAATCCTTCCTATTCATGTCCCCATCCAGATGCCTTTAAAATGTTGTACTTGTACCAACCACCACCACCACTTCCTCTGACAGCTCATTCCATACACGCACCTCTCCCTGCGTGAAAAAAATCTTTGTAGGTATAAAATTTTTAACACCTCCAACTACCTCAGCACAAACATTTCCCGATAATGTATTTCATTGTCAGCAGTCATTAATTTGCACAAACCAGCCACAAGTAGTTAATTCCTGTGATTCCCAAAAGTTTGAAGTAGTTACATATTCAGACACAATGTATGGGTGTCTTCTTCCAAACTAGTTCACTGATCTGAGCATGAGCTGTACATTTTTTCTCAAGACCTGACTGTAATGCAACAGTGATAGCCTGGTTATACATTCTTATAACAGTTAGTTCCTAACTCTTTATAAATGAGATAACAATATAGCACTCAATTTGGAATAAAAAAGGACTGAAACTGTGCTGTTCAGTTTACGGGGTACAGAATAGTGAATATGCAACCAATTCCATGGTAGGAAGGTCATATTTGGATGAACCATTTGAAACATTCCCATTGTCACACGCAATGGTTTCGATGAATGGCAATTACATCTTGATTTCTTCTTTGTTTCTGTTTCAAATACTTTGCGATTATCTTCAGTGAACAATTGATGGTTGTGATTTGTTAGGGGAGGCAATGGCCTAATGGAGCTATTACTGGACTGTTAAATCCAGAGAGGCAGACAATGTTTGGCAGACCCAAGTTCAAATCCTGCCACAGTAGATGGTGGAATCTGAATTCAATAAGCATCTAGAATTAGGAGTCTAATGATGACTGTGAATCCATTGCTGATTGTTGGAAAAACACATCTGGTTCACTAATGTCCTTTAGGGATGGAAACTTGCCCTCTGGGCAATTAGAGATGGGCGATAAATGCTGCCTAGCCAGCAATGCCTTCATCCCATGAATGAATAAAAAAAAATTAGAAGTTTTGAAAAATGATACTCTGTAATTGATCATACAAACCTAGGACTTAGGAGCAGGAGGAGGACTAGGCCACTTGGCCCATCGAGCCTACTCTATGATTCAGTAAGATCAAGGCTGGTCATGCTCTCATTTCCATTTTCCTATTCTCCCCAACACCCGGCCCCCCATAGTCCCTGACTGCATGAATCCTTGATCAGCAAAACACAGCACAGCCTTCAATCATTGTAATATGTGGCTGCATAGCAGTTTTGCTATAGGTCTGGTAATATGAACATGTGAGTTCACATCTTACCATAGAAAGTGGGATTTTAAAATGCAACTAAATACATTGGCAGTCATAAAGCTAGTAATTGCAATGGTGACCATTAAAAACTAAGAGACTGTTGTAAAACTCCAGCTTGTACTAGCTTGACCCTTGGAATGGAGCAATTGTTTTAAGAACAAAGGACAATTAGGTTGAGACTGTACCCAGTGGAGTTTAGAAGAATGAGGGGTGATCTCATTGAAAATATTGTTGATGAGCTCGTCAGAATAAATGCTGAGAGGTTTTTCCCCTGATGGGAGAGGGTAGGACAGCGGATATAGTCTCAGAAGAAAGGAGCATGAATTTAAGACTGAGATAAGGAGGAATTTCTTATCTCTGAGGGTTGTGAGTCTTTGGAACTCCTTGCCACAAAGAGATATGGGGTCGGAATTCTTGTACATATTTAAGGCCAAGATAGGTAGATTCTTGCTCAGTCGGGGAATCAAAAGTTGCAGGGAGTGGGCAGGAATGTGTGGAATGTCAGATCAGCCATCATCCTATTGAATAGCAGTGGGACCAAGCAGCCTATTTCTGTGACGACAAGGTGTAGAGCTGGATGAACACAGCAGGCCAAGCAGCAGCGGAGGAGCAGGAAAGCTTGACATTTCGGGCCTAGACCCTTCTTCAGAAATGGGGGAGGGGAAGGGAATTCTGAAATAAGTAGGGAGAAAGGGGGAGGTGGATTGAAGATGGATAAAGGAGAAGATAGGTGGAGAGGAGGCAGACAAGTCAAAGAGGTGGGGATGGAGCCAATAGAGGTGAGTGTAGGGGAGGGAAGGTAGGGAGGGGATAGGTCGGTCCGGGAAGGACGGACTGGTTAAGGAGGCGGGATGAGGCTAGTAGGTAGGAGATGGGGGTGGGGCTTGAGGTGGGAGGAGTGGATAGGTGGGAGGAAGGACAGGTTAGGGAGGTGGGTACGAGCTGGGCTGGTTTTAGAACATAGAACATAGAAAAGTACAGCACCGTACAGGTCTTTCGGCCCACGATGTTGTGCCGTGGAATATTCCTAATCCAAAAATAAAATAACCTGACCTACATACCCCTCAATTCACTGCTGTCCATGTGGATGTCCAGCAGTCGCTTAAATGTCACAAATGACTCTGTTTCCACGATTTATTTTTTTTAATGGAATACTTTGCCAGTGGTAGTCGTCACCTCTATTGGCTCCATCCCCGCCTCTTTAACTTGTCTGTCGCCTCTTTGGGGTTGCGTTCGGGGGAGGGAAAATTTTGAAGCTTGTGAAATCCACATTGATACCATTGGGCTGCAGGGTTCCCAGGTGGAATATGAGATGCTGTTCCTGCAACCTTCGGGTGGCATCATTGTGGCAGTGCAGGAGGCCCATGATGGACATGTCATCCAAGGAGTGGGAGGGGGAGTTGAAATGGTTCGCGACTGGGAGGTGCAGTTGTTTATTTTCCTCCCTGCCTCCCCACCTACACTCACCTCTACTGACTCCATCCCTGCCTGTTTAACTTGTCTGTCTCCTCTCCACCTATCTGCTCCCTTATCCACCTTCAATCTGCCTCCCCCTTTCTCCCTACTTATTTCAGAATTCCCTTCCCCTCCCCCATTTCTGAAGAAGGGTCCAGACCCAAAACGTCAGCTTTCCTGCTCCTCTGATGCTGCTTGGCCTGCTGTGTTCATCCAGCTCTACACCTTGTTGTCTCAGATTCTCCAGCATCGGCAGTTCTGACTATCTCTGACTGCTTTGTCAGTTTGTGGAGATGAGTTTATTTGAAGGAGTCAAGCTTCTTGAGTGTTGTTGGGGCTGCACTCATCCAGGCAAATGGGGAGTATTCCATCACATTCCTGACTTGTGCCTTGGTCGTGGGTAAGCTTGGGGGAGTCAGAAACTGAGTTACCCGCTGCAGCTTTCCTAGCCTCTGACCTGCTGTTGTGGTCACTGGATTTGCAAAACTCGTCCATGGTGAATCCCAGGATGTTGATGGTGAGAGCAATTCTCAAGGGCAATTAAAGGCGGACTGATGGACTTTACAATGATGCCCACATCTCAAGATAATTCCAGTGCTTAAATCAGCACCTTTGGAAGTGGAAGAAAGAAAACATGCAAAAGCAAATTGCAGAGATGAGAATTATAGATCATGAACAATGGAAGTTGGAAATAAAGAGCAAAAGAACACCACAAGTCATTTAGTCTGTTGTGAGACACTTCTTCAGAACTGGGGAAAAATGAATGAGTTCTGAAGAAGGGACACGAGACACGAAAAGTAAACTCTGATTCTTCTAACAGATGCTGCCCAACCCGCTGAGTTTTTCCACCAATTTCTGTTCTTGTTTTTCAAAAAAATAGGTAGCTCCTCATAATCAGGAATGGCATCTGCAGTGATGTTATAACACAAGTTGCTCCAATGGATACTGTTCCTATGTCTGGGTCTTGTGGCTGAAATGATTTTTCATGTTCAGCGTCAATAATGGGCCAAGTGTGCAACAGTCACAGTGACCACTTTGCTTTGCTGACTCGAGTCTGAGGAGCGGATAATTGGCTTCTTCACCTCTCAAAGTTCAGAAATAAATGATGCTTTCCTTAGGATTTAGGATTCTGCAGCTTAGAAATGATGTTGCCATTGACCTGGGTAATTTTCAAGTAGTACGTTACAATTTTCTTTTTACTTTCCTTCTAGAATGTGCCTTTTGCAGGATTCTCCTTTTGCATCTTAAAGCAATAAACTTCAGTAGAGATTCTGCACCAATAGATATGAACATTGGCATGCAAATCCGTGTTAGTTAATTGGAGAAGTTGCTATCTTTTGATTCTGGAATGAAACAGTTTTGGTTCCTGAATTTAATATTATTTATTCATAGAGAAATCTCAGAAGAATATTTATCTTCCAGCTTCGCTCCACAGTTTTATCAGTGAACTTTATAACAAGAGAGCCTGGGCCTTAGAATCTAATCTTTGATTTGTCATTCTGTTGATGATGGTTGAAGCTGTTAGGCAATTAATTTTTTCATTCATTCGCAGGATGAGGGTATCACTGGCTAGGCAGCATTTATTGCCCATCCCTAATTGCCCAGAGTGCAGTTAAGAGTCAACCACATTGCTGTAGGTCTGGAGTCACATGTAGGCCAGACCAGGTAAGGATGGCAGTTTCCTTCCCTAAAGGACATTAGGGCCATGATGTCTCAGGAAGGGAAATGGGAAATGAAACTACACCTCAGAAATACTGTATTGACTATAAAGCACTTTGGAATGCCCTTTGGTTATGATTCTGGAACCACTGTGCTCTGAACATTACAGCTACTTACTAGATTAATCCAGGTCAATTCAGCTATGCTTGTTAAAACTGCTTCCACTAGCAGGTCAGCCAGTATCCAGTGGACACAGTTTTAAGACATGTCAAGGCCTCTTGGTAGTAGTAGAAGCATTTCAAGCATGCTGTGTTTACTTAATGTTGTTGGAACTGAGGCTTTTCACTGCCTGATTAATGTTCTATATCTATGAGAATGAAAAAAAATCTTTTCACTGGGGATGCTTTGGATGAATTATTATCCAACAACCTGCTCTGAAAACTCTGTACACATTTTGATAGCTGTAACAAATTGTACTACAAATTGAATCCACAGCGTTCAAAAGCATTCAATACAATTGTGACTAGAACATTCTAAAGAAAAGTTAACTCATTCACGCTCCCAATGCTAACAGATCTATTAAAAAAGGATCCAGGCTCTGAATTTTGATCTGGAATTTCATCAAAAATTAATCCTTTCCTTTCTGGTCCTTACCTCATTTGTGTTCCATTTTTGCTTTAACTCCGTTAGCTTTTGGTGTCTATTAGTACAGGCAGACAGACTAACAAACAGGGGCTGTAACATGGCATTTACCAATTTTCAGTGCAGTTGTAATATTTGACAGAAGAACCAGCGAGGAGATGAGGAGAAATATTTCTATATTGTAAGTTTTTACAACCTGAAATGCACTGCCTGAAAGGATGAAGGAAGCAGATTCAATAGTAACTTTGAAGAGGGAATTTGATCATACACTAATAAATATAAAAGGAGAGCATTCATCCTCATCAGTCCTGTCTGTCAGTCTGTTTAAGGCTGTTTTTTGTACCTCAAATCCGTTTATCCACCATAGCTGTATAAACTTGAAAAAGAACAATTTGCAGATCAATGGGGAAAGAGTGGGGACTACTTGAATAACTGTTTAAAGGAGCCCACCCATGAACATTGAACAAATGGCCTCTGTTGTTGCATGTTTCAATGAAGATTATTTTCTTCCCGGATACATACTTATGTTAATGACCTATTGATTTCATATATTCGAAGAAACAGATCTTTCGGTGATCAGGTCGTGTTTTTGTGAATTTGAGGAACATTATTTTCAGCTAAATTTAGTCTTAATAAACTGGAAGGTGCTGATGACTCCATTAAGAGAATAATATTCAAGGATTTGCAGAGCCTGGCAGTGGAAAGGAATTCAATTAATATTAGGGGAAGCTGTAAATTTGATGCAATTCAGCAGACTAGTTATTTGAACTCAGCATGTTAATTTAGCTCAACACTGAATCTGCCTGGGTAATAATCATCAATATCTGCTCATTAGTCCTTTTGCTATTTTATATATTGATACATTGTAACAAAAAAGCAATTAAGTCCATTCCCCTATAGATGTGAAAAATCGTCACAAACCAGAATGTAAAGTGATCTTAATATACATGAAAAGGCAGAAAACCCATTATGTCCTTTGGATTTTATGGCCCTGAGATAGTGCAGTGTCTTCCCAGATTTGCAACCGATCACTTTGGCTATTTGCCTGTAGGGAGTATTTGAGAAATGATCATTGAAGAACAATGACCAAGTTTAATTTTGACTGACAATGTACGGATCAGAGTGTAGACAAAGCCTCTGATGTGCATCTTTCCTTGATTTTTATTTTGACAGTCTGTGACTATCAGCAGACCTTAAAGTTTGCCCCCAACAAATGTCTGAAATGCTAACTGTGCACGACACAGTGGCTCAGTGATTAGAACTGCCTCCTTACACCATCAGAGACCCAGATTCAGTTCCACCCTCGGGCGACTGCCTGTGTGGAGTTTGCACATTCTTCCCGTGTCTGTGTGGATTTCCTCCGGGTGCTCCGGTTTCCTCCCACGGTCCAAAGATGCGCAGATTAGGTGGATTGGTCCTGCTAAATTGCCCCGTAGTGACCAGGGATGTGCAGGCTGGTGGGTTGGCCATGGGAGGTGCAGGGTTACAGGGATAGGGTAGGGGATGAGTCTGGGTGGGATGCTGTTTGGTGTGGAGTTGGTGTGGACTTGATGGGCCAAATGGCCTGTTTCCACAGGGTACAGATTCTATGATAAATCATGGGAGATCATCAAGTTTCATTTTAAAACAGATTGCAGTCGTGACAACAAGGCTGTCTCTCTCTGTACAGATTAGCCCATGATCAAATAGAATGTTGGAACAGTGCTGAATGGCCTTCTTATTTTCCTATAATGCCAAAGTTAAAATAGCGTGCTAAATGCTAACACACTCTTCCAAATGCTGCTTCTGTTTTTGATGTTGTGAAAGTTGATCCTGGTGGGCATTTCCTGAACAAGATTGAGCTAAGTACCCCCCTTTACTTGCAGTTAGAAGTAATGTTAAAAATTGCTGAGCTACAAATCACTAAGATCATGGTTTGAGATTACATCTCTGAGAAAGGCTCCATTTCTTTCCATTCATTTATCAACATAACATTTCATATGCACAATACCTCTCCCAATATTGTAGCATTTTTCACTCTCTAATTCCTGTGATTGTAACCTCATTGCCTGAATTTTTAAGAGAAAATGTTCTGCACTCCTCTGTTGACAGCTGTCTGTGTGTAACTGATGTATGTATAGCTCCTTTCACGAAGATACATATGCATTAGCTGCCTATGAATCTCTCTCGCTCTTTGTGAAAAGCAGTGAGAATCTGGCCTTTGGAAATCTTCAATTGGGAGAAATTATCAGGTGAAAAAATGCTACAATAAACTGTGGGCCTGCAGTCTTGTGAAAATATTAAACTTGACTCATTCGGGTAATAAGCAGGAAGTTGGCCACCTACCACATAAATCTCTTTGAGATACTGTGCTAAATAGTGCTGAGGATAATGTAGTTTGGTTGTTTATCATGTGCTTTTTCTCCTTCACATTATGTACCTTTATGTGCTGCGGTAAGATACTGTACCAGAGATAATTCTTCCCTCACACAGCCCTCTTACATGTCATAGAGGCACAGACAGGGACCATTTGGCCCATTAGTTTCATGACAGGTCTCTGGAACAACCCAGTCAGTGCAATTTCCCCGTTATATCTTTGAAACTATGCACGTTTATTGAAATCTTTGCTCTTGCTTCCACTACCATTCCGGTCGGTGAGTTTCAGGTCATTAGCACTCACAGTGTTAAAGAAAGATTTTCTTTATGTTCCTCAGAGTCTCTTACAACTAAAGCCTGAAATGTTTGTCTTCTTATCCTTTGGCCATCAGCTAATAGGAACAGAGATAGTAGGAACAGTTTTTCTTTGCCTACTTTATTTTGTATTGTCACTTTTATTCTTGTGCAAAGCTACAAGATGGTCTTACTACCCCGATGCCATTTTCCTTTAATTAACCAGTGTGCTTCCTGAACTGCTCACCTCTTCCCTCAAGGACATGCGTCAGTGCATTGACTGAGGGATGACCTGGTGAGAAGCAGTTCTCACTGTCACCCTGATTATAGAGATGTTTTTCATTCTGCTGCTCTCATACTAGGAATGTTTCTGCTCATCTCTTACCTTGTCATTATTTTGTAAAAGAGAGATCAACACAATAAAAACAAATTACATGATCACTATGGCATTTGTGATACAGGCTTCTAATCTATTATTATTTGAGTAAGTACTTTGATTCTAAAGTAGTGGTAAATGGAATTTTAGTTTTAGTTCTTGAAGGTAGCCTTTTTTGATAAAAAGGTCAGAAAGTCTTTTTTGAACTGTGAGTTCAAATATAATTTCCAAGGAAGCATGGATCCTAAACTAATTGACTGCATCAGCTACCTGGGCAGCTAACTCTGATTGTCTAGAGTGTTGAGTTTTGTGATCTACAGAAATAGAAGGACTGTGGCCACTAGCAGTTTGAGCTCAGAAGAAGATAATCTTACCTGGAGAACAACAGTTTTTAACTTTGTAGAAGCCTTCAGGTTGTGAGAGTTGTAAGGAAATCTTCAGGCCAACGTGAGCTGAAAATAAGTCTTAAGCCATTTTAGCAAACCAGGAGGAGAACTGAAAAGAGCCACTCATCTGCATTTGTGTGTTCCTGGGAGAGACAGAGTGGATTAAATCTGGCAAATGGGCAAAAAGTCAGCTGTGTAAGAAATTTTAGAGTGAAGATACTTTGCTGGAGTAGAGTTATGCTTGTAAAGAATGTAGCTGGGAAAAAGTGTTAAGAATTTTTGAATTATTTTGTAGTTTAGGCTAAAATCTTACTAAATTGTGTTATGTATAGCTTTTTTGTCTAATAAAGTTATGTTCTTTTGGTAAAGTTGTTCAGTAGCTTTGTGCGAATACATGCAGTGACTGATCAACCAGATTATGGAAATAGAATTCATAATCAAACTCAATTTTACTCTGGGATTTGAGTTGTTTAGAATTACCACCAGCTGGGATCATCACACATTGTTTGTAGGTGCTTGTTGAATGCAAATTAGGTGCTGTGTTTTCTACATTTAGCAGTGACCATACTTCACAAAACATTCAATTGGCCATAAATTTCTTTGCGATGTCTTGTGGTCATGTAGGATACTATGTAAATGTAAGACATTTCTTCTTTTCTGTTTTCATACAGAACAGCACTGTATCCACGTTTCATTAACACATTGTAGGTGCTTTCTTTTCATTTTTGCAGCTCTGGAACAAAATGTGACCCAAGACGATGGAGTTCCTGAGGCAGGGACTAAGAACATGAAACAGATCGACACCACACGATGGCTTCCAATCTAAGAAGGCCACTTTGTTAGACCTTTCAAGTGCGTTTCTGAACACGAAGCAGTGATGATAGCAGAGCCAGAATTATCCAGCAAAGCCTCCCCCCAAAAGTAAGGAGCCATTTAACTGATGAATGATTCTTTCTGGGTGGATGTGAGTCATAATGCCCAAGGAGGGGCGGGTGGAGGTTGGGGAAAGCGAAGTCAATGCTGAACAAATGCCGTTTAGAAGTTGCTGGGTTAGTTATCTTTCCAAATTTGCATGCTAGCTCAGTTCCTGGTGGGGGGATTGGTGGGGCGGTGGTGAATTAAAAATAGAATTGAATAGATTATAATTATCTTTATTGTCATATGTACTCAAATGAGTATAGTGAAAAATTTATAAGTTGCCATTTACAGTGCCGTCTTTGGGACAAAGTTATTTTATCAGTTACAAGATCTTAAAAAATAGAGAAATAAAATGTCTAGCATTTCGGAAATAAAAGTTCAGAACAACCGACTTCCAACCTGACCACACTGACACCGAGCCTCCAGTCTGCACTGGGCCACGGCTCTCCAGACTGTGCCGGGCTTCACCTTGAGGTTTATGAGGCTGGGAGATCTCTTTGGAATCGCCTTGAGACCAGGTGGCCGAACCGAAACCATGCCAGACTGAGAGACTGCCACGTATTGCTACACTGGGCTAAGATGCTGGGCGGCTGCCAGGGAAGGCTCCTACGGCAGGCCGAGAGGATCCACGGTGGTATCTGTGCTGAGACCAGGAGTCAAGCAGCAGCCGGGAGTTGACTGGAGGCTTTTAAAAATTGCATCATTTCTTCATGAAATACGTGACGGAGGTCCATTATTATTGTTTGGAAACTTGAGTTCTAAAGTTGTAGTGAACCTGTGGAATTCCCTACCACGGAAGGCTGCGGATGCCAAACCACCAAATGTATTCAGGAGAGAGATCAGTGTATCAAGGGGTATGGGGAGAAAATAGGAATATGGTGTTGAGATATGGAGCCCAGATCGTATTGAATCATGGAGCAGGTTCAAAGGTCCCACTGGTCTATTTTGGCACCTAATTTCTATGTTTCTATGAGAGAAAAGCATGCATAGATCAGAACCATGGTCAACAGTTCTCATGGAAGAGACCCACTCTTGTTCCAATTGCTGTGAAGTTATTACCTGACAAATCAGATACCAGATTGAAACCTGGCTAGATAGGTCATATTTCATTTGTACTGGTTTCAGCAAAGTAGTTTCTTGCTCAGACAGTAAGCATATAATGCTGCAGATTTTCCTTTAACAATAAAACAGAAGTTTATTAACAATAGTAATGAAGGTAAAATGGAGTAAGCCTGTTTAAACATGAATTCAAGGATTTCCATAAAGACAGTAAAAGTATAATGCTATTAATCCAAAAACATTCCTTTATAAATTGAAAAGAAAAACAACAGCTTTTACATAGTACCCAAAGCCCATCCCCAGTACAGTCCCTCAAAACACACCTTATACAGTAACCAAAAACACCTCTCATCCAGTACTCACACCAGAGTGACTGTCTCTAAAGGCTGAATTTGTTTAAGTTTTGTTATAAGTTTTTAAAGAGTAAAACTGCAGTAGCCTTCCCTGGATCTATTATTTGCCGGAGCTTAAATTTACTTTACTTGAAGTAACCTCTTTGGGGTTTTACCTCTACACTACATTGTTGAGACGACCACTAACTCTGTAAGGTAATCTAACTTCATTATATCCCTCCTTTCTCGGGAACACTGTCTATACAGCCAACTTCATCGAATTACATCAAAACACTGCTCAAACTCAAAGTGAAATTTAAAAACAAAACTGTCTCTCCAATATGTGGGTATTTCGATTAAATTTTAAAAGAACTTCTTCTCATTTTCTGAACTGGAACCTATTTATATTGTTCAGTCGTTAAAATCTTACCAATGTACACAAAAGCCCGTTACTTCCGATGCTCGACCTCAAAAACTGTAATAAAAGAAATCACCGCTTACAAGCTAATTATTAACTTCAGCATACAGAAAATTGACATTTTACTAACTCTAAAACTAAAAACACAAATTTACAATAAGTAATATATTGCACAATCTATAGCATGCTAGACACATGTGAGTGCATTCTGAATAAACTGTGCAAAGTGCAGAATGTCTGCATTTGTGCAGATAGGTATTTGGATAACTGTGAATGTACATAATTGTATAATGGATTGACTATGGAGAGAAAAGTTTGAGGGAAGAGATTGGTACATAGACTTTACCCGTTCTACTGAAGTCACATGCCATCTGTGGGTGAAGACAAACAGTTAAACTCTTGCTTTTGTAGGAAGTAAATACATCTTTAGCAGTTCACTATAGTCCTAGGAATTTTGCCTGCCCAATTGTGGTTGTACTTACTGCTATTGTGCAATAAATCTTATGGTTAATAAAGAACTGTGACTATTCTGTACATATATGTCATGGAGATGCATAGTCCTCGAATTTTTTATTTCAAAAATATACTTTAGTTTTAAAAAATCACTTTGTACATATTGTCACAAATTCAGGAGGCAAACAACATTTGAGTTTGACTCTATCCCAACAAACCAAAGGCACTAGGGGGTCTGATAACTGAATGGACACTCATTTACCCTCAGCAGGAAGACCTCAGACAGGCTGAGACATAGCAAAGACAAAGGAGGTGGAAGACAGCAAACTCCGTCCACATCCTTTCCCAGTCCACATTCTCATGGAGGTAGAAAATACCACAAGATATCACGATTGGTCATGTGAGAAAATGCTGAGTTTTGCTAGACTTCAGGCCTCTGTTTCTGCAACTATCCTGACTAATCCCACCCAAAATGTCAGAAAAAAGTACAAACCCCTTTGCTATGATGCTAATGCCCCTTCTCAAGAGTAATATTTCTAAGATCTATTGTCTCAAAATGATAGCATAAATCTTAAAATCCCCACAGCGTGGAAGCAGGCCATTTTGCCCATCGAGTCCATAATACTGACCCTCTGAAGAGCATCCCTCCCCTGTCCTATCCCTGTAACCCTGTAATTCCCATGGCGAATTTACTTAGCTTTCACATTCCCACACACTATGGGCAGTTAAGAATGGCCAAATTCACCTAAGCAGTTTTTTTCTTTATTCATCCTTAGGAATAGAGTATGACCTGGCTAGGCAGCATTCATTGCCCATTTCAGAGGGTAGTTAAGAGTCAACCACATTTCTGTGGGTCTAGAGCCACATGTAGGCCAGACCAGGAAAGGATGCCTGTTTCTTTCCCTAAAGCACACTGGTGAACCACATGGCACATCTTTGGACTGTGGAAGGGAACCCGTGCAGAAATGGGCAGAATGTGCAAACTCCGCACAGACAGTTGCCTGCGGGTGGAATTAAACCTAGGTCCCTGAAACTGTGAGACAACTAACCACTGAACCACCATGCTGCCCCAAATCCTGTATTATGGAAACCGAATTTGGTTATTTCAACTACTAAGGGGACAGATGAAAGAATTCATCCAGGGCTGTATCATATTGGTTGGATTTCTGGTTCTCCACTACCTCACCCAGATTTAGATGGACCATGGAAAACAATCTGCAGAATAATTCCAGTGCCCTTTCTATAGCACAATAGAATTGGGTCAATGTCGTCCAGAGTCTCGAGATGTTCAAGTGTTGTATGTATGTTGCAGAGAGAATGAGAGCCACTTGGACCCTGACAATGATCTAGAAAATCAGAGGAGAGGAAGCGGAGGTTCCATATCAGTGAGTACACAGAAATTTCCTCTTCTCGCAACATGGGTGCACGATTCGATGGTAGGGGTCTCTTGATCTCAAGATTTCGTGTTGATTTGATTTGATTTGATTGATTTATTGTATGTGTGCCTGAGAACAGTGAAAAGTTTTGTTTACGAGACAGATTGTAGGGTGAAAAAGAACCAGATAGAGCAATACAAGTTATATTGCACAGGACATACGCTATGTTAGATCAACATTAGCAAGATCAGCATTATTTGAGGTTAGGGAGTCCATACAACAGTCTAATTACGGCAGAGAAGAAGTGTTTTTGAACCTGCTGGTTTTAATTCTCTAATACTGCTATAAGACTGAGAATGTATTATGACTTGTTTTAAATTTAGGATTCAATAATCCAATGTGGCCAAAACTTATAGAAGGCACAAATATTTAGAATCTATTATTTATATTGCTCACACTGCAAATCAAGCCATTATTTAACCCTATGTGTGTTTTAAAAATTCTCCCTCCATCACCGAAGCATAGTGGAACAGAATATACCATCTGCAAGGTTCACTGCAGAAATTCACCCAGGCTCCTGTGACAGCAACTTCTATGCCAGCAACCTCTGCTATCTGGAAGCAGATGGACAGCAGATACTTGGGAGCAATACCATTTACAATTTCCCCTCCAAGGCACACACCATCTTGACTTGGAACTATATTGCCCTTCACTGTTGCTGGGTCAAAGTCCTCGAATTCCCTCTGTAACAGCATTGTGGGGGTCACTGCATTGCAAGGGCTGCAGCAGTTCAAGGAGGCAGCTCTACCTTCTCAAGAGCAATGTGGGATGGACAATTAATACTGTCCTAGCCAGAGATGCCCATATCCCATAAGCAAAATATTAAGTATAGATTTCTTTGATGTGGCCTAATTAGACTTCAAATATACAAATAAAAGAAGAACCAATGAAATAAAAATGCATTAAAGCAATAGAACAAGATTGAGGGTGATCTAATTGATGTATTTAAGATGGTTAAAGGATTTAACAGCATTAATAGAGAGAAACCACTTTCCTTTGTAGAACAGCCTAAAACGAGAGGATTTCACGTTGAAATTGGAGTGAGCTTGTTCATAGGTGAGACCAAGAAGCACTTCTTCACAAAAAGGCAATGGAAATTTGAGACTTCTTTCCTCAGAAAGCTGTTGAGGCTGGGGTCCATTTGAACATTTGAAATCTGTGCTAGGTAGATTTTTGTTGGGTGAGGGTATAAAAGAATAGGAAAAACGTGGTAAATAAGATATAAGTCACGATCTATTCAATCTACATGTTCTCATGTTTACAATGGCAGGGTCACATAATTTGATTTCAGGTTGCTAGAGGCAGGAACAGTGATATTCAGTGGAAAGTAGTGAGCTGACCAACTGAAGTGTTATGAATGGCAACAGTTGAAATTTTAGGCACAACCAGAATGTGCTGGAGAAACTCAGCAGGTCTGGCAGTATCTGTGGAGACAGAAACAAGAGTTAACGTTTCAAGTCCCAGTTTTGGAAATCAACTGTAAAACATTCTTTCCCTTTTTTTTAAAGTCTTGGAAAAGGAGAAGGAGGAGCCAGTCTGAGAAAAGCAGAAGGAGAGTGTCAGTGTGTTCCCGCCAGGACCGCAGGAATGGACACAGGCAGAGGAGTGATGACATTGAGGCTGTCACACTGTTTGAGGTGGTCAGGATGGGAAAGAGCGCAATGCAGGTAATTTTGTATGACACTGAGAACATCCTTCAAGACTGCTTGGCAAAATCTAACATTCCAGCAAGACTGATAGACTGTAATTCATGTTATTTGTGGCCTTTATTGCCAAACAGTGACCTTTGACTAGTTGGCACTTCTCCAGCTCAGGGACGCTAGTCCCAATTGTACCCTGAGTTGCTAGCTGAAACCAGTCAATTCAGGAAAGACTTGATCTTTTAAGTTATATGTTCAGAAAAAACATATGAATTAGGAGCAGGAAAAACCCACTCAGCTCCGGGAGCATGCTCAACCATTCAGTACCACCATGGCTGAACCACATTCCCACTCAACCCCGAAAACCTTTCATCCCTCGAAAACAAGAATCTATCCAATTCTGCCTTAAAATTATTCAAGGACTCTGCTTCCAACACCCTGTCAGCAAAAGAGCTCCAAAGACGTATAAACCCCTGTCAGATAAGAATTCTCTTCAGCTCCATCTTAAGTGAGCTGCCATACCTTTGGTCCCTTCAGTAGTTATAGAGGAGCATTTTACCTGATTTTCCTGCCTGCTGCGGGAAACCTTTCAGTCTTTGATCCTGTTTCCAGGAAAATGGGCCAGAGGCAGAACGAAGTCGATAAATGTGACGTCAGTTGGTGGCAGGAATATTTTGACTCCTGCTCCCGGGCGTTAGACAAATATTAATGGTACTAAAGACATAAGAGAAAGGAAAACAAACTGTCTTTAAATTGCACAATTTGCTGACCCTACAGCTTGAAGGCTTGGGCTGTTGTGGTTCAAGGCTTGCCTGGTCTGGAGGCTGTCACACAGGTCTGAACAGGTTGCCTCAAAGTATTTTATATAGTTGCCATTGTTTTGGACAAAGACATTCTATATTGTAACATTAGTAAAAATCTGGGTATAGCATTGGAGGATCAATTGACTAGTATTGGAAAATTGTGGGTTTCTATTAAACCAGCATTTTGTTTTTTTTCTGCCTAATAAAATCCCAATCCGTCCATTTGGTTAGTCTTCAACAAGGTCCTGTCAATAGTACCTCCACATACAGTACTAAAACCATATCTGCAAGTATTTAGAAAGAGAATAATGATTTTTCAACAATTTTAAGGAATTCTATCTGCTTATTTTAAGAAAATTTCTTTATTGGAATCGTGCATTAGATTGTGTGACTGTTCTTTTCTTGCTTTGTAGTCTGTTGTTAATGACTGGATTGAAGAGTATAAACAAGACAGAGGTACCGCACTCCTGGATCTCATCATCTTTTTCATTCAGTGTTCAGGATGCAAAGGTACCCTGCTCGGATTTATCATTAATGTGCGCTGTCTTATCCATGATACATTACCCTGCCTTTCACTAAATGCTCTGAATACATGGGGATGATTTAATATTTTCCAGATATTCCATTCCTCAGCATTGTGATTGAAACCTAGGCTTAAATTGCATTGGGAATGATTGCTGTATTCACATTTCGATAAAGAAATTATTTACAGTGATAATCCCCTCATGCACCCAATTTCCATGCCTTTCTGCCTCGTCGTTTACATAACCAAAATGATTGAACCTCAACTCTAATCTTTAGGTTGTAAAATGTTTTGAAGATGTGATAAAGGTATTTAACTGGTTAAGAGGATTGGTCAGGGCAGATCCAAAAATAATCTCCAATTTCTTTCAAAACTAGACCACGGCCATTCAGACGGGAAATCAGGGAGCTTCCATTCACTAGTAGATATGGAGCAATTACGTCTAAGACTAGGAGGGCTTGGTTGGGTAAGAATACTAAAGTGATATGGGCAGGTAAAATGGTAGAATGGGGATGAGATACAGATCATCCATGATTTAATTCAGTGCTTTCCAAATTTTCTCCCATTCTGACTTCATTTCATGACTTGAACATTCTCACCACCCTTCAGTGAGTGGGAGGGAGCACTGTTACTGTGAGTGCGGGAGCCTGTGTAGAGATGGAACACAATGGTTATAACTCAGTCAGAGCTCCATAGCGGTTACTGCTGTTCATAGATCATGACACTAAAACCTTAGCTCACAACCATGCTTGGGAAATACTGATCTAATTGAATGAACAACAGGCCCAAGGGCCTGAATGGCCTCTTCCTGTTCTTGTGCTCCTATGAAAATGATGTAACATAAAATCTTTCCTTTCCTTCGCTCTGGAGCTAGTGTTTGCAAGCAGATGGCTAAGTTTCTGTAAAACTCTCTACATAAAAATCTCTAGCTGTAAAATGTGGCTTGACAGCAAGTGAAAAAGAAGCTTATTTTCTTTGGTTATAAAATGTGAGGCTGGATGAACACAGCAGGCCAAGCAGCATCTCAGGTGCTCCTGAGATGCTGCTTGGCCTGCTGTGTTCATCCAGCCTCACATTTTATTATCTTGGAATTCTCCAGCATCTGCAGTTCCCATTATCTCTGATACTTATTTTCTTTGGAAATTACACACATCAAAGGTTATAACTCGGATTCCATTAGATGGAGAAAAGAGGGGTTTAATTTACTCTCTGCTTACAAGCATCTTAGTAAGTTCTTAATTTAATCACTTATTTGCACACTGGCCTGGAAATTGAATGCAAGGGGCTGGGAGGGGTGGAGTGTGTGGTTTTGCAGACACTGGTAAAGGGAAGGTCCAGTATGATCTAAGTACTTGTGCCAGCAATCATGCCTGCTGTGTAACACGGTCACCTTACCAAATGATTCAATTGCAAAGACGCAGGGAATAACAGTAGTAGTTACTTGTTTCTTGAAGGATGTTGATCGATCATTCCAGATTGCTTAAGTGTTGAGCTTTTATGGTCCTTAACCGAGGTTCCAAGCTGACATATGGAATGCAGGAATGTAGGGAGTCCTCATACCCAGCCCAGCTTGATCTTGTAAAAGTCATTTAATCATAATGGTCACCAGTTTTGTCCATTGAGCCTATCCAATTCTCTTCAGAGCATCCAGTAAATGCTATACTCCCATTCTATCCCTTTGATCCAATGGAACATCTTTAGGAAGTCATAGCCATACAGAACGGAAATAGACCTTCGGTCCAATCAGTCCATGCTGAACATAATCCCAAACTAAACTAGTCCACCTTCCTGGTTGTGGCCCATATGCCTCCAAACCTTTCCTATTCGTGAACTTATTCAAACGTCTTTTAAACATCGTGACTGCACCCGCATCCACCACTTCCTCAAGAAATTCATTCCACATGTGATCCACCCTCTATGTAAAACATTTACCCCATATCCTTTTTTTGAATCTCTCTCCTCTCGCCTTAAAAATGTACCCCTTTCTCTTGAAATCTCTCACCCCAGGGAAAAGACAACTATCATTAACACTATCTGTACCCCCTCATTATTTTATAAAGTTCTATAAGGCCACCTCTCAACCTCCTACGCTCCAGTGAAAACAGTCCCAGCCTATCCAGCCTTTCTTTATAACTCAAACTTTCCATACCTGGCAACATCCTGATAAATCTCTTCTGAACCCTCTGCAGCTTGGCATTTAGGTCTGCCATTCAATGAAATCACAGCTGATCTTCCACTTTAACATCATTACATTGCAGTATCCTCATATTCTGTGATGCTTTTAAGATGTGGAAACGTATTATTCACTCTAGACCATATTCAATGACTGAGCCTCCATGGCCCACTGGGGTAGAGAAAACCAAACCACACCATCCTTTGCTCATTTGAGTACAAGATGGCCTCCCCTTATTCTAGTCATGTGCCCTGTGGTCCTAAAGCAAACCTACTTCCCTAAGCCAGGAGAAACAACTTACCTGTCAAACCCTGTGAGAATTTTCTATAAAAGGATGGAGTCACTTCTTGTTGCTAATTTCTCAGTGTTGGAATCTCTGCAGGAGTTCCTTGGCATGCCCTTTGTTTGATCAACCTGTCCTGATATGTTACAGCACACCTCTGGAGCAGATAGGACTTGAATCCAGGCCTTGTGGCCAAAACACTACCATTGTGCCACAAGACCCCTCCACATTCCTCAGTGTGGTATCCGAGACTCAACCATCTTCGCTAATAACCTACCCTTCATCATAAGGTCTGATGTAGGGATGTTCGCCAATGATTGTATGATGTTCAGCATCATTAGTGACTCCTCAGATTCTGAAGCAATGCGTGCCTAAATGTAGCAATACCTGTACAATATAGGTTTGAGCTGATGTCTGGCATGAATTTTACTTGCCATGTAAATACAAATACCTCGATCAGGACAGAATCTAACCATTGTCCTTTGACACAATGATTTTATCACGACTGAACCAGACTAACTATTTAGACACAGTGGCTACGAAAGCAGCTCAGAGGCTAGGAATCCTGCATTGAATAACTCACCTCCTGACTCCCCAAAGCCTATCCAGCAATTACAAGGCACAAAGTCAGGAGTGTGATGGAATACTTGCCTGGGTAAGTGCAGCTTCAACAACAGGCAAGAAGCTTGGCCATGCAGGACAAAAGCAGCCCACTTGATTGGCACCACATCGACAAACATGTACTCCCTCAACCAAGGACACTCAGTAACAGTAGTGTGTAATGTCTACAGACTACACTGCATTTCCTCAAGGCCCCTCAGACAGCACCTTCCAAATCCAGCCCTACTATCTCGAAGTACTTGGAAACTTCACCCCCTGCAAATTCCTCTTCAAGCAATTCACCACCCTGACCTGGAAATATATCGCTGTTCCTTCAGGGACATTGGGTCAAAATTTTCTTTTAGGGCATTATGTGGGTCTATCTACAGCACATGGACCACTGCAGCCCAAGGCAGGTGTCCACCACCAGCCTCTCGAGGGCAACTAGGGATGGGCAACAAATGGGAGGACCTGCTAGCAATGCCCATGTCCCCATAATTAATTATTTTTTTTTGAAGAGGGAGAACACACAGGCTGGATTGTGAGAAACCATTCTTGGGGATTGAGATCCTCACTTTTCCTAATATATAAAAATGTTCTAGAACTTTCTGCGCTAGGAACAATTTTCAAATTTGCAAAGGACATTGCTGCCAATCTAAGTAATTCACGTTCAACCCATATTTCAACCCCACAGTAAGTTTCAATTTCTGAAACATTGCTTGCATCGGCTTACGGCTCCTGGTGCCCTTTTGTACGTCATCATGGAATGGCAGCTCAGTTATTTGACTACACTCCTGGATCTTTCAAATTCAATTGCCTGCAAATGACTATTTCTCCATCTGCATCCCATCCTGCCTGAAATCCTTTTCGACCTTCAGCCCTGTCTTTCCCCACTGAAGCCAGTGGGAGCCAAGCGTCAGTGATTCTCCTTTTGCTAATATATCAATATAAAAATCCTGTAGCTCATCCAGGAGCCCTTGTGTTGCCTCAGGGTTATCCAAGCCTGTCATTGCCCCAGGGCTATGTGACAGGGTTTTCCTGCAAATAATTCAATCTTTTTCACTCTGCGGATTTTCATGACATCGTCATACAATCATAAGCACAGAAGAGGCACTTTGTTCCATCGAGTTTGTACTGCCAAAATATACCAGTCCCATTTTCCTGCATTAGGCCCATAGCCTTGAATGTTATGACTTGAAGTGCTCATGCAAGAGCTTTTAAGGGTTGTGTGGCTTCCCGTGTCCAAAGTATTGGCACTACACATTGCAACATACTTCCTGAATACTGATGTCTTACATGTTTCCCATCCTTCAAAGAGTTCCTGAAGACAACCTCAAATAGAAACAAAATACTGTGGATGCTGAAAAAAACACAGAAAATGCTGGAGAAACTCTGGGGTGTGTGGAGAGAAAAAAAGAATCCAAACAAAAAAAGAGCCATAGCAGACAAAAAACATGAACTTTGTTTTTCCAAGATAATGAAATGTGAGGCTGGATGAACACAGCAGGCCCAGCGGCATCTCAGGAGCAGTGTTCATCCAGCCTCACATTTTATTATCTTGGATTCTCCAGCATCTGCAGTTCCCATTTTCACTGATACAACTTTGTTTTTCCAGCGTGTTCTGTGTTAGTCTGAGAAGGGAATTTATTTGATCCTTTCTTTGGCTGTATCCTGTCAACCTTCACTACTTGTAGAATCCCTACAGTGCACAGAGTGGCCAGTTGGAACATCAAGTCCACATCAACCATTTGAAGAACATCCCACTCTTGCTGTATCCCAGTGTTTACCATGGCTAACACACCAAGCCTGCACGTCCTGGACACTGTGGAACAATTTAGTGTGGCCATCCTGCCGGACCTGCACAGCTGTGGAGTATGGGAAGAAACCTATACAGATACAGGGACAGCGTGCAAACTCCATACAGACAGTCACCTGAGGCAGGCATTGAACCCACGTCCCTGGCACTGTGAGGCAGCAGTGCAAACCATGGAGCCACTGTGCTGCCTTGGGTGGTTGATTTTGTCCTTTTGACGTATCCTGGGACAATTTGTAATGTTAAAGGCACTTAATCAATCCAAGTTGTCACTGCAGTTAGTCTAAACCTGGGCTGTTCTGTCTGTAGACTGCCCCAAACCAGAATGTGCAGTTGAAAACCTGGCATTGTGGTTCAAAACTGAATATTCCCATCCAAAAGAGGACTGTGTGAGCACAGCATTGAGTTTCTTGTCCAAAGCCATACTGTCCTGCCTTAAACTTGATTGTAGCAACTCCAATTGCCTGAAGCACATGGTGCTCATCTCAGGACCTGGGATTTCGGACCAGCAGAATTTTGGCGCAGTGATGCATTTATTATTTATACATTCTGCTTTATGAAGACATTCCTTTTGTCAAAATGCAATATATTTTATACTCAGGCGTGAATATTTTTAAGTAATGTGTTTCATCCTAAGTGTCTTTTTCTCTCTTGTTGTTGCAGGGATGGTTACAGCTGAGGTCTTTCAAAATATGCACAGCCCTGACATTAGGAGAAAAATGACTGAGGAATTTGATGAGGTGAAATAAGGTTTTTGAGATTGATTTGAAAACACGGTTTTCATCCTGTGCTGTATATTCAATCTTCTTCCACACATAAATTGTGGGATTTGAATGCTGTATAAGCATCAATTTCACACCAGGCAGGATGCATGCACAGAGTCAACAAATACGACAGCTTGTCGAGAGAGTTTTACAGGCTGACACAGCCAAAAGGTGTAGACGTGGTTTCCCCAGAACCTTTAACTGACTGTGTGTACAAAGTAGCAACAAAGCATAGAGCATACAGTCCCTTAAGTCTGATTTGCCAATCCATAAGATCAATGCCTGCTTCAACTCAACTTTCACGCCTGCTCCTCTTAATTCCCGACCAAAAACCTATCACCCGCAACTTTAACTGCTGAGCGGTGCAGAACTTAAAGATTGCTGAAAAGAGACACTATGTTGAAGGTTTTCACTGTGCATGCTTCAGGACTGATGAAGAAGAAAAGTTAAGACCAATATACAGAAGAGAATGCTGCTTGGTTGGACGACACTTGGCATGGTGATGCTGTAGGAATGGTTACTTGTCAATCTTAATCAGCTGAAACAAACGCAGATCAGGCAGGTAGACTCTGATTGGTGAGGGTGTTGCTATGGGGAGTACTACTCTTTTCTCATTGAAAAAGATGCAGTATATGGACAATATCATTTTGCCTAAAAGTACAGGGCCCTGTGTGTTCTTGTAGCATGCAGAAATGAATCATAATGCAAACCTGACTGGTGATATTGAATTGGTTTCTGGTGCAATTCTTAGCACAGCCAGGATCATTTAGTAAATGTTGTGCAATAGCAGAGCCATGTCGAATGTTGAACGAGGTATTCTGAGTTTTACAGGAACGGTCAGCGTGCTGCCCACTGCGCACTTTCAAATGGATGTCTTGTTTGATGTGGTCCACCAGTCATTGAGACATATGACCCACAAATATGGCATCACACTGGCACCAAAACTCACATACCACATTACTCATTTGTGTGGCATGTATCCTGTTAGTGTAGGAAATCATTTGCACCACTTTACTACAAAGTAGCAGTGCAATCTCAACTTTGAATACAAAAAAAAGAGAAAGAATGCACTTCTGCCTGGGAGAGGACATTCTCTGTATTTTCACAAATTGAGTTTGTTTAATATCAGAAGTGTCTGAATTAGGCCAGGCCCTCAAACCATAATGGAGAAAATTTATGAAGGTGGCTACGGTCAGGTGTAATTATTTCTGTCAATGCTTGTGAGAACAGGAAAAAGTATCACAAACAGCTGAACAAAGCCAGATAATACTTTGGTGCAAACCAGAAGCTTCTCCATTTTGATCCCTGGACTGTGATCACTCGAAATCAGAGGTCTAACATAAGCTTTGATGTTTCTGGGATCAGCATGAGGAAAGTGATAAAACATAGACAGTGCCCACATTCCTACGTGCTATTCAATGATGGGTGCAGTCTGTGTGACTGTCAGTTGCAGTGTACCTTCTATCCTTAAATAGTCACTTTGCATTCCATGTGGGTTTGTTTAGGAAGTGTGGCTGTATCGGCAAGCTGCCAGGAAATATAGAGCCAACCCCATGAGGAACAAAAGAATAAGAACAAAGGAGAACAACAGCACAGGACTAGGCCCTTTGGCCCTCCAAGCCTTTGGTGATCACCTTGCCTAACTAAACTAAAAAACAAACCCTCTGCCCTTTATTTGGTCTGTATCCCTCTATTCCCTCCCTATTCATGTGACCTTCTTAAATGTTCCTAATGTGCCTGCTTCTACCTCCTCCTCTGGCAGTACCTTCCAGGCCCCTACCACTCTCTGTGTGAAAAACTTTCCTCGCACATCTCCCTTAAACTTTCCACCTCTCACCTTGAACCTGTGTCCCCTTGTAGTTGAAACCTCAACCTCGGGAAAAAGCCTCTGACTATCCACCCTATCTATGCCTCTCATAATTTTGTAGACCTCTATCAGGTTTCCGCTCAGCTGCTGTCTTTCCAGTGAAAACAATCCTAGTTTTTTTAACCTTTCCTCATAGCCCGTGCCCTCAAGACTGGGCAACATCCTAGTGGACCTTCTCTGCACTGTCTCCAAATCGTCCACATCCTTCTGGTAATGTGGTGACCAAAACTGCACACAGTACTCCAAATGCAGCAAAACAAGGGTTTTATATACATGCAATATGCTTTGCCAACTCTTGTGCTCCATGCCCAGGCTGATAAAGGGCAGCATGCCATATGTCTTCTTAATCACCTTGGCTACCTGTGTTGTCACTTTTAGGGAACTGTGGACCTGCACGTCCAGATCCGTCTGTATGTTAATGTTCCTAAAGGTTCTGCCATTCACACTATGATTCATACCTAAATTTGATCCTCCAAAATGCATCACCTCACATTTGTCGGGATTAAACTCCATCTGCCATTTCTATGCCCAGGTCACCAATCTATCCATATCCTGTTGCATCCTTTCATAATCATCGGCCCTATCAATCTTTATGTCATCTGCAAACGTACTAATCAGGCCACCCACATTTTCCTCCAGTTCATTTATATATACTACAAACAACAGAGGACCTAAGACTGATCCCTGTAGAACACCACCATTTCTCAGTCTCCATTCTGAAGATCACCCTCCTACCGCTATCCTCTGTCTTCTATGACCAAACTAGTTTTGTATCCATCTAGCCAGCCCACCCAGAATCCCATGTGATTTTAGTTTTTGGACCAACCTGCCATGTGGGAATTTATCAAATGCCTTACGATAGTCCAGATAAACTACATCTACAGCTCTTCCCTCATCAATTACCTTTGTCTTCTCTTCAAAACTTCGATCAGGTTGATGAGACATGATCTTCTCCATACAAAACCATGCTGCCTGTCTCTAACTAGTCCATTTTTTTCCTAATGTCCATATATCTGTTCCTCAGTATCTTCTCCAAGAACTTCCCCAGCACAGATGCCAGGCTCACCCGGCTCACCCGGCTAAAATTTCCTGGATTATCCCTGCTTCCTTTCGTAAATGGGACCAACATTGGCTAATCTGCAGTCCTCTGGAACCTTGCCTGTGGTCAAAGAGGATGTGAAGATATCTGCTAATGCCCCAGCTATTTCTTCAGTTACCTCTCACAGTAACCTGGGATAGAACCCATCTGGCCCTGGGGTTTTGTCTACCTTAACGCAATTGAGGGTACCCAAAACTTCCTCATTCAATATATTGATATTCTCTAGAGCATGCACTCACTCAGCCCTGTTCTCAACATCAGTTATATCCTGCTTGGTGAATACTGATATCTAGTTACTGATAAAAGCTATCTGCTTTTTTCGAACATATGCATAAAAAGCCTTGGGATTCTCATTGACCCTGTTTACTAAAGACATTTCATGGCCCCTTTTCACCTTCCTAATTCTGTGTTTATGTTCCTTCCTAATTTCTCTACACACCTCAAGGGCTTTGTCACTTTGTAGCTGCCTAGACCTATTGTATGCTTCCTTTATCGTTTTGACTAGTCTTACAATTTCCCTTGTCACCCATGGTTCCTGAAACCCGCCATTCCAATCCTTCAGTTTTGCAGGGGCATGCATGCCCTGCACTTTAATCAAATGGGTCTTTGAAAGCCTTCTACATGCCAGATGTAGATTTGCCCTCAAATAACTGTCCCTAATTCCTATTCCAACATGAGAAAGCTGAGATAACAAGGTGTGAATTGGGAGGAACACAGCAGGTCGGGCAGCATCAGAGGAGCAGAAAAGCTGACGTTTTGGGCTGGGTCAGGTCCCTTTTACAGCTCCACACCTTTCTCATATTGTTAGCTGCTCTGCTGAAGGAGCTGATCAGCCTCTTTTCTTGAATCACTGCAGATGGGTGTGGTAGCTGTCCGGTCAGGTAGCCAATGAATTAGGGCTGCGGTGTCAACCTGCCCAGTGATTCATGCAAAATTCACTGCATTAATGTGGTGCAAAATTAGTGCAAATTTCAAAGCACTGCATTAAGGGTCCAGGCTTTTCCCAGTCCCAATCCCAGGTGGAGCTGGTAGTTATGGAGAAAGCGTGGAGCCAGCGGCCTGCCTGTGGATATTTTTTTCATTTGTGGTATGTGGGTGTTGCTGACCGTGCCAGCATTTCTTGCCCATCCCTGAAGAAGGGTCTGGGCCTGAAACGTCAGCCTTCCTGCTCCTCTGATGCTGCTTGGCCTGCTGTGTTCACCCAGCTCTACACCTTGTTATCCAGCATACTGCTGTAATCTGGAATTACGCGTGGGCCAGCAGATTTCCTTCCCCAAAGAACAGGTGGGTATTTTACAACGTTATGATCACAACTCCCAAGACTAACTTTGAATTCCAGACTTATTAATTCGTTGAATTTTAAACTCCACCTGTTGCCAAGGTGGGAGTTGAAGATGTATCCCCCCGAATGTACTTCTGTAGAGGACAAGACCAGCGTCGTTGCCGTATGCCACCATTCTCCCCTAACGAGTGGTCAGAGTTCACTGTAGGTGGAACACTTGGAGGTGTTCCGCAGATCTAATTTGGCACTATATTCTGTTGTTGCTTTAGTCATAGATTACAATATTGAATTGAGAAACTTGTACATTTTTGAAGACTGTTTGCAAGGATAACAGCGTTGGTCTTTTACAGAGTTCTTGAAATTGAGTTTTACCATTGTACCTTTTGCAGGCGACAGGCTTACAATACAAGAAGTTCATGGTCTACCCCTGGATCTTGAATGTTACCTGGCCGTTGGACCTGGTATTATTCAGTTTTCTTTACTTTAACAGTGATTGTGTATTCCCAATCCTGCGTAGTGTTCTTTTTCTAGTCTTGCCTATTCTTTGTGGAGAGAGGTGAACTCAACTGCAAATTCTTCCATAGCTGTGATTTCCCTCTCACTGTGTTTGACAGTGACCTCAACTGCATCTGACCTATCACCCGTGCTTCCCCCCCATCACTCACAGCAGCGTTATTGGGTCGTCCTTGTCCTCACTTTTCATTCCACCAACCCCCACATCTAAAGGATCATTCTCTGCCCGTTCAGACAACTCCAGAAGAATGCCACCACCAAACATATATCTTTCCCTCACTCCCCCATCTGCATTTCACAGGTACCATTCCTTCAGGGACACCCTGGTCCATTCCGCAATCACCAACATCACACCTCCTCCCCACAACACGTTCTCATGTAATTGCAGAACATGTAAAACTTACTCCTTCATCTCCTTCCTGCTCGCCACGTAAGGACCTAAACAGTCTTTCCAGGTGAAGGAGCATTTCATCAGTAGCTCCTCCAATTTGTGTTCGCTGCACCCGATGTGGTCAACTCTACATTGGAGCGACCAAACATGGAATACCTCCGCTCCGTGTGCAAGCATGACCCCAAACTTCCCGTAGCCAGTCATTTTAACACAGCGCCATCTTGTCTGTCCTCAGCATGCTGCAGTATTCCAGTGAGTCACAGCGCAAGTAGGCAGTTTACAACCTTCTGGGCTGAGTATTGAGTTCAGTGCCTTCAAATTGTGAACAGATTCCTTCCCTGACTTTTAGCTTGGCTTGTTACATTCTCTGTCACCATGTCATCTCTCCCCCCACCCTACTCCAGTCTGTCCTTTCCAGTCTGGCAGTTAGGCCCATCATTGTTCTGCCATTTGCACATTCTGATCACTTAATCTGAACTATCAATATCCTTTCTCCCCCAGCACCCTACACCCACTAACCCCACACCCCATCCCCAAACTATAAGCATAAATTCTGCCCCCCCCACACTTCACTTCAGCTCTGATGAGTCACCTAGACTCGAAATATTAGCTTGCTTTCTCTCCATGGATGCTGCCTCACCCGCTATGATCTTTCGTTTTCCGTCTTAAATTGAAGAAACAGGAAACGCTAGAAATGGTCAGGCAGCATTTGTGGAGACAGAGTTAACATTGTCAAGGTTGATGATGTCTCATCAGAACTGGAAACTATTCAGGGATTTTAAGCACACAGGTAGTGAAAAGGGGAGGGCTGGGAAAGGAAAGGATGGAAAGATGGGTCTAGAGAGGCTGTCAACGTCAACAGCAGAATCATCACCAGTAGCTGCTGTCTGAAGAATTGGGGCAAAATTTGAAGTCAATGTTAAGACCAGAAAGCTGCAAAGTGCCCTTGTGCTGAGCTCTGTTTCAGGATTGGCAGGAAATGAAATGCTGTTTTGGGGAGCTAGTACAGACACTAAGGGGTGAATGGCCTCCTTCTGACAGAGAACAGCATCTGGGATTCTGAATGTCAGAGGCTGACAGAGGAGAGGTCAGAGTGAGAGTGGGTGGTGGATTAAAAAGATGCTTCCAGAAGCTCAGGGTCAAGCATGGAGTCTTCAGAGTGAACTGAGGGGTGACCTTATAGAGGTTTAGAAAATAATGAGGGGTTTAGATAAGATGAGTGACAGGTGTCTTTCCCCTAGGTTGGGGCATTTCAAGACTAGAGAGCATATTTTTAAGGTAAGAGGGGAAAGATTTTAAAAAGTCCATGAGGGGAAGCTTTTATACACAGAGTGTTTCGTGTGTGGAATGAACCTCCAGAGGAAGTGGTGGATGCATATAGAGGTACAATGTTTCAAAGACGTTTGGATAAGTTCATGAATAAGAAATGTTTAGAGGCATATAGATCAAATGCAGGCAAGTGGGACTAGTTTAGTTTGGGCTAATGGTTGGCATGGACTGGTTTGACAGAAAGTCTGCTTCCGTGCTGCATGACTCTATGATACTATATTAAATAACAATAATTTAAGAAAAAGTGCATACGTGTTGATGCTTACCCTGGAAGAGCTGACTGGTTACTGAGAAGGGAGGCAGTGAGGAAAACAGTTGTTGCAACTCCTGCTATTGCATGGAAAAGCATTGCAGGAAACAGATGATGGGGTTGAAGAATGAAGCTGAGTGTCCCAGAGAGAATGGGATCTTTAGAATGCCAGAAGGAAAGGGAAAGGTGTGTTTGTTGGTGCCATCGTCTTAAAGATGTCAGAAATGAAAGAGGATGGTCTGTCGACTGCAGAATTTGGCTAGGGAACTCGGATCATTGGCGTGGATTGGGAAAAGATGAGTGAAAGTGTGGGGTGAAAAGGCAGACACAGTCAAGCATCTGGCAACCATGGCAGGGAGAATGCTCAACAAGAAGATAGATGCAATGGAGAAACTGGGAGAATGCAAGGGAGTCCTTACAGAAGAGGGTGGGAGAGAATGTTGACAAGAGATGATGGAAGTCAGTGGGTAATGGTAGACATTATTTGATGGCTTATTCCCAGAAATGGAGATGAAGAAGTCAAGGAAGGGAAGGGAACCATTCAAGGTGAGGAATATGAAAGTGAGGAAGAAATGACAATTGAAACCAAAGTTAATTACATTCCCTAGTTCAATAAAGATCAGGAAGTGGCAAAGACCATGTGTGGAATCAGCTTCCTGAGGAAGTGGTGGATGTGAGTACAGGTGTGGCATTTAAAAGATATTTGGATAAGTACATGAAAAAGAAACATTTGGAGAGATACGAGACAGGAGCATGCAGTTGGGACTAGTTTAGTTTGGGATTATGTTTGGCATAGACTGGTTGGACTGAAGGGTCTGTTTCTGTGCTGAAGGACTCTATGACTCTGTAACAAGGTAATCAATGCACTGGGCCGAAGAAGGAATGAAGAGGCCTTAAGTTGGACTAGAAACAAGAAATTTCCACATAACCCACTGACTACCACCTCTGAATGGATATTTTCTTGGAGATGTTTTAATATGGCCTCACATATTTAACAATCTTCTCTAGTCAAAGAGCTCTTTCCCTATTTTCAACTTTTCTGTCGTAAGAAATGTTCAATGAATGAACAAATGTATGTTTTCTCCTGGGCTTTAATACCCAAGAAATTAATCTTCAATTCCCAGAGAATCTAACAACAGCAGCAACTGATACTTAAATAGCACCTTTTATCAGAGGTAGGCATCCCGAGGTACCTCAGAAGTGCAGTCATTAAAATTTGAAACTGAGTCACATGGGGAAGTGTTGGAAGCTGAGATATGTCTTAACAGACACCTTGAATAGGGAAAATGAAAGGGTGCAGTGCAGAGATTAATGGAGTGGGTGGCAGAATCTTGAGTTTAGGTGGTGGACACATCCACCAAAGGTCAATTGATAGTAGACTGGGAGACATTTACAATCAAGGCACTTACAGACTGGGATTGCGTGTAGGACAATGAAGGTGGGACAATCTTGGTGTCTTGGTAACCCTAACTGAATCACCATTTGGTCAGGATTCTCTTGCTCTCTTTCTAGGACAGTGGAGATTACCCTCTTACGATGTCAGGGCCCTATTGGAAGAAATTCAAGTCCAATTTCTGTGAGTTTCTCTCTCTGCTGATTCAGCATTGCCAGTACACCATCATACATGATGAATACCTAATGGATACAGTGATCTCCCTGTTGACTGGGCTCTCAGACTCCCATGTGCGAGCCTTCCGGCACACCAGCACACTTGCAGGTGAGAATAGTGCAAATTGATAGACCAGTGAGTCAAAGGTTAAGGTGGGGGAGGGTGGAATCAGGAATGGGTGCTGTTCAGACAGGAAAGTGGAGACGAGATCTCAATCAGCTCAACCATGACCTTACTGATTGGTGGAGTTTGGAAGAGTGTAGAGGAGCAGGAGCAGGCCACAATTCTGTATCACAAACTGGGAAAATGCCTAAGAATAATTGAGCCAAAGAGGTAAAGGATCAAGACTTTGCATGATGATCGTTGCACAACTTCAGAGCTAGTAATATTTGCCGTAGACCAGGACACCCTGGCTAGGTTTACAAATAACATACCCTGCTGGGGCATTGGCTGGATAAAGGAGCATGAAAATCTGATGGGCAACATTATGTACTGCCTCCTAAAGTGGGAACCCAATCCTTAACCCAATTCTAAGGGGCCCAACTACTGCACAGCAATGTGAACAGCAAAGCATGGATTTATCCTGTCTTTGTGCATTGTGCAACATGTATATTTTTTGTTTTATTTGTAAATGCAATCTTGAGATGTGGGTGTCAATGACAGGGATGACATTGTTTTGCCCCTTCTCAGTTGAGACATTAGTGGCCAGCTTCCTGCTCCTTGAACATGCTGCACATGGAGGGGTCAGCTAAATTGTGTGTACTATCTCCACAATTTATGGTGTTAAGCCTTGGAACTGGTAGAGGTGACCATGGAGCCGGCAGACTGGATCTCCGAACTTTTGCAACCAAATGTTTAGGGTATCTTGTTGTGGCAGTGTGATATTTATGGAGAGATAGAAGGATCAATAATAGTGTGACATATGGGACCTTTCCTTCAATCCTACTCGCTTCCCATTTCTGCTGAAGGTGATTTCTCCTGGACCTCTTGTGCCTTTTCCATCTCTGATCTCTTCCACATCTCCCAATTCCTTTCACTTTATGTATAATCCATGCGATGTGGCTGTCACTGGTCAGATCAGCATTTATTGTAAGAATTGACCCATTTACTGTGGGTCTGGAGTCACATGTAGGCTAGAGCAGGTAAGGATGGCAGATTTCTTTCCCTAAAGGCACACATGTAAATCAGATGGGTTTTCTTCCTGTCAAATTCTAGATTTTTGTTGAATTCAAATTCCATCATCTGTCATTGCAGCATTTGAAAATGGGTCTCCAGAACATTACCTTTGTCTCTGGGTTAATAGTTGAAACTCTTGGGGAGGGAATGGTCCGATGGTATTAGAAACCTAATGATGACTATGACCCCATTGTTGGAAAAACACATCTAGTTCACTCATGTCCTTTAGGGAAGGAAACTGCCATCCTTACCTGGTCTGGCCTACATGTGACTCCAGACCCACAGCAATGTGGTTGACTCTGAACTGCACCCTGTGCAATTAGGGATGGACAATAAATGCCGCCTGGTCAGCAAAGTCCTTATCCCGTGAATGAATAAAGAAAATAATGCCACTAGACCATCGGCAGCCCCTAGATCTTAGCTGCCAACACCACGTGCTCTGGAAATCCCGCCGTAAACCTTGACAACCCTCCAACTGGCTAGTTAAAGGCAAGGTGTTAGTCATAGAGGACATCACTGTAAATACATGGAGTGAAATTTAACTGCCCCTGACTCGTCACCCCCAGGAGTCAACAGGTGGGGAAAGAGGCCATAAAAGAGTTGGCATGGCAGTGCCACTGACCCCCTGCTACTACTGGTATTTTACCTGTGGCGGGAAAAGTGTTGGGCACCCTGCTTGACCTTGTGCTAATTGAAGACCTTAAATATCTGAATAATGGTGATTTAAATGCCTCCTCTCACACGGGGTAGTGTTGGCACTCCTTAGTGACCTGTCTACCATTTTGCAGGCAGCGGAGATTCTGTGCCCGATGGAGTCCATTCCCTAGTGGGACACCACACGACCGCTTCACCTATTTCCTTCCTGATGCGACGTCCACTCATTCATCTCAATGGGACATGCCAATAGCTCTCCAGATCCGTGGCTTTGGGAGGTGAGCTGCAGTGCCAGCAGTGGCCTCTGCTCCCAGTGGCGCTGCTGGGATTAAGAGAGCGGCAAGCTTTGTGTTTGTGTGGGATGAGGGAGGTTCCTTGAGATCTGCCCTGAGCCAATCAACAGCCAAAGGTTGTGAAAGGGCTATGACTGCGATGCGGCCAATGGAATGCAGGCTTGTTTCCAATTTTCAGCTTTCAACTCCTGCGTGGAAAGTTCCACTCAAATATTCTGGGCAACATTTTACCTTTCCACAACAGAATAACCTATTGTCTGCATGGATGACGTTGTGAGAGCTTGTGCTGGGGTGTATTTATCAGGAAACTTCTATTTCTATTCCCCTGAAGCTATGAAACTCATGACAGCCTTAATCAACGTGACTCTGAGTTTGAGAGTCCAGTTGCAAAATTCTCAGCGACAGTGTGAAGTTGAGATGTTTGACAAAAGACCCAGTAGGAGGCTGGAAACATTCTTGCAGAAAAAAAACGAGGTAAGCTGACAGCTTCTACTTCCCCATTTCCATGCCGAAATCCAGCAGAATGCCCTCTCTGATACTTTAAAGAAATGATTCTCAAGATTCCGGCAAGGCCAGATTTACTGCCCATTTCTTGTTAACCTGCGAAGATAAAGGTCTCAAGCCACTACATTTTATGAGGGTGTGGTCAAGAGTCTTTAACCTGATTGAGCACTGATGAGTATCATCTGTTTTTGAACACCACCTCCCCTCTCACCTGAAGGGCAATTGAGGAGAAGTTTCTAGAATTAGATTCTCAACTTTTCTTAGCAACTCTCACTGATTGAGAAGAGTTGGAAAGAAAAAGGGTAACTGTGGCTGTTGAACAGAGAGAGGGGCTTTGAGGGAACTCCTTGGCATTTAGGCTCTGCTGAAGAGGCCTTTAAATTCATGATGGTTGGACAGAGTGGAACGTTAATAGCTGAAGAGTTGACAACCAGAAGGTGCAAGTCCATAATGATCATTAAAGAATCAAATGTAACGCGGGGAAAACCTTGTAAATGCAACAAGGAATGCACTGCCTGTTAGACAGGGGGATATGGAGCTAATAAGATCCTCCAGAAATGAACTGAAGACATTTGGCATTCTTGTGTTTGTCCTGATGAGTGCACAACAAAAGCTTCATCAACATGCCTCTCTTTTCATGAATATAGGAAGGAGTTGGCTAAATAATTGAAGGAGAAAGGAATGGAGCATGCAGGGAAAGGGAACTAACTGGATTGCTGTCAAAAAGAGCTGATACTGAGTAGATGGGATGACTACTCTTTTTTTTTTAAAATTCATACATGGGGTAAGGGCCTTGCTGGTTAGGCCAGCATTTATTGCCCATCTTTAATTACCCAGAAGACAGTTAGGAGTCAGCCGCATTACCATGGGTCTGGAGTTACGTGTAGACCACACCAGGTAGGGCCAGCAGTTTCTTTCCCTGTCTGTACTGCTCTATGATTCTAAATGAAGCAACCACTTGATTTGTCAGGCTGCTAGGATACTGATTAATTAGGATAAATATATGCCTGTAACGACATTTTCTTTTTAAAGGCTATAACAAGTAGTAAAGAGTCTGGTGCCATTTTCTTTTCAGATTATAGAAAAGCTGGAAAACATCGAAAATCTGATGAATGCAATTTTCAAAGGAATCTTCCTTCACAGATACCGGTAATGTTACCTCTGTCGTTACAACCTGGTGTAAAAGAGACTTTTGTAGCTCTTGAGTTTCCATTTCTATTTATCCTAGGAAGACTACTTTTGGGGATTTTTCAGCAGATCAGACACAGGGGTTCTGTTGCTATCCAGTTTTCTGGAGACAGTTCATTGGCAGAACTTCAGGGGTAGATTCGAATGGCCTATAGAGTGCACTTTGGTAATGACAGTGGGAAGCCAAGTGGAAGTGAAGTTTAAAGGGCAAGGGGTAATGAAAGGATGTGTCAAAATAGGGAGGGACAAGAGTTCTAAAAACCATTAGGAAAGTCGCAAAATGTCAGTTTTGGGATATGTAGCACTTAGATGGAGCGTAAAATAAAGAGGCGTACAAAAATGAAGGAATGACAAATCTAAGGATCATAGGTCTGTGGACAAATAATGGAGTGGTTCAACACACCATTTCCTGTTTAAATGCTCCTGAAGTGGAGGAGGCACTGCAGGAGGCTGTTATCAAGATGATAACTATCTCTGAAAATGTGACACCAGGCCTCTTGAGGATATACTAGATGACTAAAAGCTGGGTCAAAGAGACTTAAGATGTGTCTTAAAGGAGGAGGTCAAGCGAGAAGGACTCTGATGTTTAGGGAGGGAATTCCTGAGCTTAAACTCTGAGGCAGCTGAAGAACCACCTATGAGGGTGGAGTATTTAAAATTAGAGATGTTCAACAGGCTAGAAAGAGATGAGTGCAGACAATTTGGAGGTTTGTGGAGCTGACAGAGATAGGGAGGGGGTGAAGCCATTGAGAAACTTAAAATCAGAATGAAAATTTTCAACCAAATATGTTGCCGAACTGGGAGCCTATTTGGGTCAGTGATCACAGGGCAGCAGGTTCACAGAACTTGTTGCAAGTTAGGGAGTGGACCTTAGAGTTTCTGATGCGATTATGTTCACAGTGGAAGCAAATTACTGTGGATGCTGGAATCTGTATTGAAAACAATAAATGATGGAGATCACAGCGAGTCAGGCAGCATCTGTGGAGCGAGAGCAAGCTAATGTTTCAAGTCTAGGTGACTCCTCGTCAGAGCTGAAGTGAAGTGTGGAGGGAACAGCATTTATGCTTATAGTTTGGGGAGGGGGTGCGGGGGTAGTGGGTATAGGGTGCTGGGGGAGAAAGGATGTTGATAGTTCAGAATAAGTGATCAGAATGTACAAATGGCAGAACATTGATGTGTCTAACTGCCAAAGCGAAAGGACAGACAGTCCCACCAGGGTGGGGGGTAGGGGCGAGAGGACTCGGTGACAGAGAATCTAACAAGTAAAGCTAAAAGAAAGAGAAGGAATGGGAGATAATGGGAACTGCAGATGCTGTAGAATCCAAGATAATAAAATGTGAGGCTGGATGAACACAACAGGCCCAGCAGCATCTCAGGAGCACAAAAGCTGAAGTTTCAGGCCTAGACGCTTCATCAGAGAGGGGGATGGGGTGAGGGAACTGGAATAAATAGGGAGAGAAGGGGAGGCGGACTGAAGATGGAGAGAAAACAAGATAGGTAGGGAGGGGGATAGGTCAGTCCAGGGAAGACGGACAGGTCAAGGAGGCGGGATGAGGTTAGTAGGTAGGAAATGGAGGTGTGGCTTGAGGTGGGAGGAAGGGATGGGTGAGAGGAAGAACACGTTAAGGAAGCGGAGACAGGCTGGACTGGTTTTGGGATGCAGTGGGGGGGGAGGGGAAGAACTGGGCTGGTTTTGGGATGCATTGGATTTAAATCTCCCCTTCCCCCCCACTGCATCCCAAAACCAGCCCAGTTCTTCCCCTCCCCCCACTGCATCACAAAACCAGCTCCGCTCGACCCCTCCCCCCACTGCATCCCAAAACCAGCCCAGCCTGTCTCCGCTTCCTTAACGTGTTCTTCCTCTCACCGATCCCTTCTTCCCACCTCAAGCCGCACCTCCATTTCCTACCTACCACCTCATCTCGCCTCCTTGACCTGTCCGTCTTCCCTGGACTGGCCTATCCCCTCCCTACCTCCCCACCTATACTCTCCTCTCCACCTATCTTCTTTTCTCTCCATCTTCAGTCCACCTCCCCCTCTCTCCCTATTTATTCCAGTTCCCTCTCCCCATCCCCCTCTCTGATGAAGGGTCTAGGCCTGAAACATCAGCTTTTGTGCTCCTGAGATGCTGCTTGGCCTGCTGTGTTCATCCAGCTCCACACTTTGTTATCTGAGAACGAATAGGAGTTGGTTCACAATTCGAAGGTGTTGAACTAAATATTAAGTCCCTTTATTGCTGCTGACATGGCTTGCTTCTTACATTGCAGTGATTTCCCACCCACTATGCTTGACAGGGCCCTCAACTGCTTCTGACCTATCACTCGTGCTTCTGCCCCTGCCCCTTCTCATCACTCGCAGCAGGGTGATCGGGTCCCTCTTGTCCTCAGTTTTCAGCCCACCCGCCTCCACATTCAAAGGATCATTCTCTGCCATTTCAGACAACTCCAGCAGAATGCCACTACCAAATACATCTTCCCCTCACTTCCCCTGTCTGCATTTCACAGGGATCATTCCCTCTGGGACCCACTGGTCTATTCCACAACCACCAACACCATGCCCACCTCTTCACGGCACCTTCCCATGTTACTGTAGAACATGCGACACCTGCCCTTTCACCTCCTCCCTGCTCACCATCCAAGAGCCTAAACAGTCTTTCCAGGTGAAGCAGCATTTCACCTGTCCGTCTCCAATCTGTATTCGCTGCACCTAATATTGCTGACTGTACATTGGAGAAACCAAACACAGAGTGGGTGACTGCTTTGCAGAACATCTCTGGTCTGTGCGCAAGCATGACCCCGACCTTCCTATAGCCAGCCATTTTAACACAGTCTCCTGCTCATATGCCCACATGTTTGTCCTCAGCATGCTGCAGTGTTCCAGTGAATCACGGCACAGTTACAACATCTCATCTTCAGGTTAGGCACTTTTCGGCCTTCTGGATTTAATATTGAGTTCAACATCTTCAAATTGTGAACCAACTCCCATTTCTTTACTTTCTTTCTTTTTTCTTTATTCATTAATGGGATGAGGGTGTCACTGGCTCGGCAGCATTTATTGCCCATCCCTGATTTCCCAGAAGGCAGTTAAGAGTCAACTGCATTGCTGTGGGTCTGGAGTCACATGTAGGCCAGACCAGGAAAGGATGGCAGTTTTCTTCCCTAAAGGGCATTGATGAACCAGATGAGTTTATTCAACAATTGGCAATGGTTCATGATCATCATTAGACCATCTGCTGTGGTGGGATTCGAACCTAGGTGCCCAGAACATTATCTGAGTCTCTGGATTAACATTCCAGTGATAATATCACTAGGCCATCACCTCCCCTTTAGCTTGTTACATTCTGTTCTTGTGTGTCCTCTCCGCACTTCCCCCATCCCAGTGGGACTGCCTGTCTTTTTGAGGCTGGAAGGAGACCTATCATTGTTCTGTTGTTCTCACATTCTGATAGCTTAATCTAAACTATCAACATCTTTTCACCATCAGCAGCCTACACCCACTACTCCCACACCAACCCACCCCACACCAAAATGTTATGTAAATGCTGTTGCCCACACACTTCACGTCAGCTCTGTTGAAAAGTTGTCTAGACTCAAAATGTTAGCTTGTGCTCTCTCCATGGAAGCTGTCTGACCCGCTGTGATGTCCAGTGTCGGTTGTTTTCAGTATGTTCACAGTGGGTTGAGTGCAGGAGGCTAGCCAGAAATACTTCAGATCAGTTGAATCACGGGGGAACAAATAGATAATTGAGGGCTTCCGCTGCTAGTGATAGTACAGAGGAGGCCTGGAGTAGGGAAGGCCTAAAACAGTGTAGGAAAATTAACAACTGGTTTTGTAAATGATAACATGGAGGTGCTGGTGTCGGACTGGGATGGACAAAGTCAGAAAGCACACAACACCAGCTTATAGTCCAACAGGTTTATTTGAAATCACAAGCTTTCAGAGGGTAGCCCCTTCTTCAACGGTTTCTGTTTCTGAAAGGATTGTCCGACAGGCTTTTGTCCAGCTATTTGACTGCAAGAGGTGTCGCGATTGAACCCAATTCTTGCCCTTGCCTGACACCTGTGGGTTCATCAGGGATGGACCCCAGCCGTTAGCTGCCTTTGCGTCTTTTCTCATGAACTGGTTTTGCTGAGTAGCACCCTATTTAGCTGGGGCAGTGCTCCAAAGGCTCGTGATTTCAAACCAACTCGTTGGACTATAACCTGGTGTCGTGCGACATTTAATTTTCTAATTCTTTATCTAATGTTAAGTTTGTGTTGAAAATTGGAGGAGTACAGTGAAAAGTTCGCACTTTAGATTGACCTTCCCTGAGTGAGCTTCCATTTGGAAGGCTTAAGCACTTTCTCCATCACTGTCGAAGATAGTGCCTGGAGGATGCTTACCGCGGACTCTCCGGGGACATATGTCAGGCTGGAGCACAGCCAGTAGGTTATCTTGAAGCCTGCCCCTGTGACTGATGGGCATTTAACCCCTGGATTTGCCTTTAGAATGGGTGCATTTTCCATCAGGTGTAGAGATGACAGCCTTTGTAGAATTCTAGCCAAGGTGCAGATAAACATGGAGAACAGGGTAAATAATTCCACTGGCTATTCTTTACAAGCTGCAGCAAGAGATAGAGCAACAGGGGTAAATGAGTGAATGCAAGTAAAAGTAATTAAAAACTCTATAGTTACAGTCTTATCACGTGCTTTCTTTTCAAATTATCTCCCTACAGTTTTTGAAATCACTAGGCCTCGAGGGGTTATTAGTCCACGAGCAGCTTCCCTGGAGCTTTTCCTCAACAGTTTCTCTTTCTGAAGGCATTGTCCAACAGGCTGTTGTCCAGCTATTTGACTGCAGGAGGTGTCGCGACTGAACCCAATTCTTGCCCTTGCCTGACACCTGTGGGTTCATCAGGGATGGACCCCAGCCATTAGCTGCCTTTGCGTCTTTTCTCATGAACTGGTTTTGCTGAGTAGCCCCCTAATTAGCTGGGGCCAGTCGAACTCAGTACCGCGCCAAGGGCTTAGGGAATGATGCATTATTGTTTGTAACGGTGGTCAAAATGAGGTGAACCCTTGATAATTTGAAGTCATGGACTAACTCCAAAGCGTTAATAACGATGAGGGTTGACTGTATATCTACCCAGCAATCTATCTTTCCATCCATCCATCTATCTGCAATATATAATATACATATATATTAAATTTTGTGTCTGACTGTTTGAGATACACAGCCCTGATGTACTCATTCATTGGAAATGTAATTCCCATTTTCCTGCAGTGATGCATTACCTGAGATCAGAGCTATTTGTATTGAAGAAATAGGAATCTGGATGAAAAGCTGCAGTGATCGCTTCCTGACTGACAGCTACTTGAAATATGTAGGATGGACTTTGCATGATAAAGTGAGTCAATCTGTAATATTCAGCAATGCTTTCTCCCTCTTAGTTAGATGTTGATCAGCTTTTTTGAACAGTGTTAAATATTCTGACTAATCCCACTGCTATGTTAATACTATTCTGTAATGAGATAAATCCACTCTGAAGCTGAATGTTGAAATTTGGCTGGCATTAGTCTGTTATTTGGTGAGTTCCTTTTTGTGGCTATTCTGCCTTGTATCTTTGCTGTAGCATTGGCACTCAAGTGAGGGGAATACAACAATGCAATGCAGCTCAGGGCACTCATCTTTAATAGTCTTTTCTCCTGTTGTGAGAGAACAATGTTCTATCATTTGCAAAGGTGACTAAAACAAAGTTTCCTTTGTGTGCCTTCCTAGTCCAGGCTAACAGCTGTCATCCATCTCAATTGTGGGTGCTTTAACCTAGGAGGGACGTCTCTGAAATAGACAGAGAGGGGTAACAGAAATAGTATGTATGGCAAAAGATTTGTCAAGCAGTCGCTAATGACTTTTCAGAAGAGCTATCTTTACACAGTGCCAGGTCCTGGTTTTGATATCAGTCTCAGGTGACTGTGTGGAGTTTGTACATTCTCCCTGTGTCTTGTGTGCGTTTCCTCTGGGTGCTCCGGTTTCCTCCCACAGCCCAAAGATGTGCAGGTTAGGTGAATTGGCCATGGGAAATGCAGGCTTACGAGGATAGGGTGATTAGGGTGGGGGGGGGGGGGGGGGGAGGGTGGTGCAGATGTTCTTTGGAAGGTCAGTGTGGACTTGACAGGTCAAATGGCTTGTTTCTACACTATAGGGATTCTATGATTATTTCAAGTGGGTGATGGAGCAGTACTATGAAGAGGGTATGGGCATTAACGCAGGGCAAATTCTGTGCTAAATTAAGCTGGGAATGCCAAGTGGTGGACACACCACTACCCTCAAGTCATTCACAAACATGACTGTCTGACAGAATGGGTAGCTGAATGGTCTGGGGGTTCATTGGGATGAAATACAGAGAACTGCAGTTGGATCTCCTGGCAGGGATGTGCTTTGAGAAGTGTGGTGGGGTGTAGGGTGAAGGGACTGGGTGTGATTCAGTACAACAAAAGAGCACAGTGAGTTTGAGGGGTGGGATGTGGTTGAAAACACAGTGAGAAAAGCAGTGAAGATGGTTGATAGGGTTAATTGTTAATGGCCTCATTTGAAGAGGCAGAGTTCATGTGTTTTTCAAACTTGGTGTTTGACTTGAGAGAAGAAAAGGTGCAGGAATGGAATTTGCTGAAAGTACACATGATGGAGTTGTGGTCAATCTGCGAATAATAGAAAGGTTTAATAGAAATGCATGAGTTCAGTTTGGCCAGCACTAGCTCTGGAATGAATGATTGGGCAAAATTGTGCATAGTCTGTGACCCTTGAAATAAGGGGTGAGACGAACACCATAATGGGGGATTACCAGCATTAAGAGAGCATTTTCCATGGAGAAGTGAAGGCTTAGGGGATATTTGACAAAGATACCCCAAATCATGAGAGGTCTGAACAAAGTAGACAAGGAGAAAGTGTTCCCGCTTATAAAAAGATAGAGAACAAGTCTCGAAGTAATTGGCCAAAGTGATACGAGGAATTTCACACAGCGAGTGGTTAGGGCCTGCATGCTCTGTGATATGGAGGCTTTTCAATTGAAGCTTTTAACAGGGAATTTGACTGTTATTTGGAAAGAAAGAATGTGTAGTGCAATGGGAAGAACGGAACTGCTCATTTGGAGGATTGGTGTCGACTCAGTGGGGTTGATAGTCTCCTGCGTTGTAACAATTCAGTGATTCTGTGAATGTATTATTGGGAACAAAAGTGTCAAAACCAGAGGCAATGGAGTTAGTGAGTGGGTGCACTACCAAGGGCTGTTTAAGCAAATGGTAAAATCATCAAACGCGAGAAACCAGAAACATTAGTGTTTATTTTATTAACGCTATATTGAGCAGCTATTTTTCCTCTTCCTCACAGAATCCTGACAGTGTGGAACAGGCCCTTCGGCCCAACAAGTCCACACTGACCCACCCCCCTAGCCTACACAGCCCTGAACACTATGGGCAATTTAGCATGGCCAGATGTGCAGGCCAATCCACCCAGCCTGACATGGGGAGAATGTACAAATTCCGCACAGACAGTTGCCCGAGGGTGGCATCGAACCCGGGTCCCTGGCTCTCTCAGGCAGCAGTGCTAACCACTGAGCCACCGTGCTGCCTGTAAATATATGTTCTAATATTTGTTCATTTTTTTCCTTGAAGCAAAGTGACGTGAGATTGAAATGCCTGATTGGTTTGCTGGGCCTGTACTCTGACAAAGAGCTTTGTTCAAAGATGGATCTTTTTACCTGTCGATTCAAGGTGAGTCAAATGTTGATAATCCGAGCGGAGGCAGCATGTGTCCCTGTAGCAAAAGGATGAAGTCTGGAGTCACATGTGAGTGAGACTGGGTACAGACAGCCGATTTCCTTCCCTAAAAGCCCATTTGGGATTTTACAACAGTTGATGATAAGGACTTGTTCAGTGTTTAGATTCATATTCCAGATTAACAGGGGGATTGAGTTTAAGAGTCGTGAGATCTTGTTGCAGCTCTATAAAACTTTGGTTAGACCGCACTTGGAATACTGCATCCAGTTCTGGGCGCCCTATTATAGGAAAGATGTGGATGCTTTGGAGAGGGTTCAGAGGAGGTTTACCAGGATGCTGCCTGGACTGGAGGGCTTATCTTATGAAGAGAGGTTGACTGAGCTCGGTCTCTTTTCATTGGAGAAAAGGAGGAGGAGAGGGGACCTAATTGAGGTATACAAGATAATGAGAGGCATAGATAGAGTTGATAGCCAGAGACTATTTCCCAGGGCAGAAATGGCTAGCACGAGGGGTCATAGTTTTAAGCTGTTTGGAGGAAAGTATAGAGGGGATGTCAGAGGCAGGTTCTTTACGCAGAGAGTTGTGGGAGCATGGAATGCGTTGCCAGCAGCAGTTGTGGAAGCAAGGTCATTGGGGTCATTTAAGAGACTGCTGGACATGTATATGGTCACAGAAATTTGAGGGTGCATACATGAGGATCAATGGTCGGCACAACATTGTGGGCTGAAGGGCCTGTTCTGTGCTGTACTGTTCTATGTTCTATGTTCTATGTTCTATTAATTTAATTGAAATTCCCTTAAAATACTGAGAGGTGGGGATTTGAACCCAAGTCCCTGGAATATTAGCTTGGGACTCTGGAATACTCAGCCAGTGACATCACCATTATGCCACCATCTGCCAGTGGGAACCAATCATTTGTGATCCATTTTTATAATCATGGGTTGCCACCTTGACTATATAAATTGACTTCAGGCCTGGTGGTTTTTTTGGTCAGAAGGTCTAGGTTGTCCGACATTGGCAATATTCTTAGGCTTGTTTCATATTATTGGGATAGGCCCAATTTTGGACCTTTTTCTTAGATTAGATTCCCTACAGTGTGGAAACGGGCCCTTCGGCCCAACAAGTCCACAACGCCCCTTGAAGCACCCCACCGAGACCCATCCCCCTATAACTGACACACCCCGAACACAACGAGCAATTTAGCATGGCCGATCCACCTAGCCTGCGCATCTTTGGACTGTGGGAGGAAACCCACGCAGACACAGGGAGAATGTGCAAATTCCACACAGACAGTTGCCTGAGGCTGGGATTGAACCTGGGTCCCTGGCGCTGTGAGGCTGCAGTGCTAACCACTGAGCCACCATGCTGCCCTAAGTGGAAAAAACCATCTAAGTGACTGTATCAATCAAATGCTTCTTCACATGTACAGGCCTATAAAATTGGTTATTAGCTGTGCCTGGAAGAGAGCAGATTAGGGTTAGGGTTACTCTACATATGACTCATGCATGAGGTTATTTTAAAACTATATTTATGCCCTTTAATTTGAGGGTGCTGTGTTAAGTTCTCATTTGGACAGGATATCAGCAGGTACTGATATAGTGGTAATGTCACTGGGCTAACGATCTGGGACATGGATTTGAATTCTGCCTTGACAGATGGTGAGGTTGGCAGTCAGTAAGAATCTGGAATTAAATGCAGGCCATGTTGGTGACCAGGTAACCATTCTTGACTGTTGTAAAAACCCATAGGCTCACTTTTATAGGGAAGGGAATCTGCTACTCTGACCTGGTCTGGCCTACAGGTGACTCCAGGTTCAGAGCAATGTGGTTGACTCTTAGATTGCAAGGTGCAGAGCTGGATGAACGCAGCAGGCCAAGCAGTATCAGAGGAGCAGGAAGGCTGACGTTTCAGGCCTAGACCCTTCTTCAGAGATCACTGTTAATGACTCTTTTAAATGGCCTCGTAAACCATTCGGTTCAAGTGCCAAGCAAGATGGATAATAAATGGGTTATTAGTCCCCATCCCATGAGAAAATAAAACAAAAAGATACATTCACTGGATTCTGAGGGCCAACGTCGCTGTCATTTTTAGGAAGTTGTTCTCGGCTTAATTAATGAGAAGTCCATAGCTGTACTGTGTTCCATTGTTTTCCAACAGGATAGAATAATATCAATGACACTGGACAAAGAAAGTGAGGTGGCTGTCCAAGCAATCAAGGTGTTAACTCTCATGCTGCAGTAAGTAAATGCTTCTTCTTATAAAGAGTTTTTTCAGTTGTGTTGCCTTTCCAAGATAACAAGGTGTAGAGCTGGATGAACGCAGCAGGCCAAGCAGCATCAGAGGAACAGGAAGGCTTGGCCTGCTGTATTCATCCAGCTCTACACCTTGTTGTCTCGGATTCTCCAGCATCTGCAGTTCCTGCTATCTGTGTTGCCGTTCCAGTTGTGTTGTTTTGAGAAATATGGATTTTCGGATCAGTGAATGGAATTAGTGAACCAAACCATCCTGCAATTAATGTGATTACTTTGTTTTCCCTAACTCTGCATTGCAGGAACTGTTTTAGTGTTATTTGATATATCATAGAACTCATGTGAGGCTAGGCACTTGTCGTGTTTGTATTTGGATGTTACCCCATGTAGTGTGTATGGTGCAGTGGCTCACCGGTAAGTGAAAGCATCAGAAGGGTCATCATCATAGAATCCCTACAGTGTGGAAACAGGACCTTTGGCCCAACAAGTCCACACCGACCCTCAAAACATCCCACCCAAACCCATCCCCCTATCATCCACCTAATCTACACATCTCTGACACTATGGGCAATTTGATATGACCAATCCACCTAGCCTACACATCTTTGGACTGTGGGAGGAAACCAGAGCACCTGGACGCGGACAGAAGAAAATGTTGAAATTCCGCACAGACGGTCGCCCGAGAGTAGAATTGAACCTGGGTTTCTGGTGCTGTGAGGCAGCAGCGCTAGCCACTGAGCCACAGGAAGTAAGTATGTAGAGGTATTCAGGAGTGGGGTTGGAGGATCAAAGTCATAGAGTCCTTTGGCCTATCAAGGAAAGGAGGGAGAGTAGAGACATTCAGAAAGTGCTAGCAATGGCTAAGTAGGCAAGGAGGTGAGGAAAGAGAGAGAATTCAATGCCGGTATTGTTATGGTGAAAAAACAGAAGTTGCTGGAAAAGCTGAGCAGGTCTGACAGCCTGTATATGGAGAGAAATCTGTTACCCTTTGAACCTTGCTCGGAACCAATGGTAGTTAGGCAAGGAGATGGGGTGGAGGGAGGGGGTAAGCAGTAAACAGTACGGGGGGGAATAGAGCCCAAAGAGACTGAAGAACAGTTGGACAGACAAAGGAGTGGGTCTAGCAAGGAGGGAGAATAGCTATTAATGGGGATTGTTAGTGTGTAATAGCAGGACTGTGATAACAAGGCCTGGTGTGTGGGGGTTGGGGTACGGACGTGGGAGAGCTCAAGCCCTGAAGTTATTGCGTCTAGTGGTTATGGCTCACCTGTACATTTTTATGCAGATGTTTTCTGCGACATCACAGGAGGGGGAATGATACAATATATCAGGTGATTCAGACCTAGTCTCACATTGTTCTGAGGATGCTACCAATTCAAACACTGCACAAGTTCTCCAACTTAGTCGCACAGATAACTACAGTTAATACCTTACTGGCATCACATGATAAGCTCCATCTATCAGGATATAAAGGACCGTTCCTGGGAGGAGCTAACCAGCTCTGTATTTGCTACCAGTTCTGTGTGAGGACATTTCAACAGCAGTAAATAACTGCACCTCCCAGTCACGAACCATTTCCACTCCCCCTCCTATTCCTTAGACGACATGTCCATCCTGGGCCTCCTGCAGTGCCACAACGATGCCACCCGTAGGTCGCAGGAACAGCAGCTCATATTCCGCCTGGGAACCCTGCAGCCCAATGGTATCAATGTGGATTTCACCAGCTTCAAAATCTCCCCTTCCCCACGGTGCATCCCAAAACCAGCCCAGCTCGACCCTGCCTCCCTAACCTGTTCTTCCTCTCACCCATCCCCTCCTCCCACCTCAAGCCGCACCTCCATCTCCTACCTACTAACCTCATCCCGCCCCCTTGACCTGTCAGTCCTCCCAAGACTGACCTATCCCCTCGCTACCTCCCCACCCATACTCTCCTCTCCACCTATCTTCTCCTCTATCCATCTTCAGTCTGCCTCCCCCTCTCTCCCTATTTATTTCAGAATCCTCTCCCCATCCCCCTCTCTCTGATGAAGGGTCTAGGCCCGAAACGTCAGCTTTTGTGCTCCTAAGATTCTGCTTGGCCTGCTGTGTTCATCCAACCTCACACTTTGTTATCTTGGATTCTCCACATTCTGCAGTTCCCATTATCTCTGAATTAATGAGCAAAAACTCACTTTGATTGTAACAGAGATAAGATATCCTCTGCTTTTTCCAACGATCTCGTCTTTTCTCCCAGCATCATGTTATGGTGGGGACTGCTGTTAGAGTTCAGTTCTAACCGTGCCTGTAGTTTATACAGTGAACACCCTCTGACTGAGGCATTAAACAAGCCCTTAATTGCAAAACCCAATTTCTTTCCTGTTTGTGTGATTCTTTCATTGGCCAGCACTACCCAAACAGTTCTGACGGTGTTAACAGCTACATCAACAACCAATTTAAGAAAAACAGTTAGACTTGTAACATAGAGATAACAAATGGTGGAGCTGGATGAACACAGCAGGCCAAGCAGCAGCTCAGGAGCACAAAAGCTGACGTTTCGGCCCTTGTCCCTTCATCAGAAAAGGGGGATGGGGAGAGGATCCTGAAATAAATAGGGAGAGAGGGGGAGGTGGACTGATGGATAGAGGAGACGATAGATGGAGTGGAGAGTATGGGTGGGGAGGTAGGGAGGGGATAGGTCAGTCCAGGGAGGACGGACAGGTCAAGGAGGCGGCATGAGGTTAGTAGGTAGGAAATGGAGGTGCAGCTTGAGGTGGGAGGTGGGGATAGGTGAGAGGAAGAACAGGTTAGGGAGGCGGGGTTGAGCTGGGTTGGTTTTGGGATGCACTGGGGGGAGGGGAGATTTTGAAGCTTGTGAAATCCACATTGATACCATTGGGCTGCAGGGTTCCCAAGCGGAATATGAGTTGCCGTTCCTGCAACCTTTGGGTGGCATCATTGTGGCACTGCAGGAGGCCCATGATGGACATGTCATCTAAGGAATGGGAGGGGGAGTGGAAATGGTTCACGACTGGGAGGTGCAGTTGTTTATTGCGAACTGAGTGTAGGTGTTCTGCAAAGTGGTCCCAAAGCCTCCGCTTGGTTTTCTCAATGTAGAGGAAGCCACACCGAGGTAACATAGCTTATCTACACTTATTAGAGGTGACATACATCCATTCTCAGAAACAGAAGGAATATGTTCAAGCACTGTGCTTTTTCTTGTAATTAACTGGGAGCTTAGGGAGCCTGTATTCCACTCTGTTTCCCCCCCTTGATCAATCAAATTGGACTTGCCCACTAACCAGCATACTTTGCTCCTGCAATAGAGATTGGTGGGATGGTTTGAAATTTGGTTTTCTTGCATTTGTCCCTTAGAGTGCAAGACAAAAGGTTTTGGCACCTTGACTTTTTTTTCAGAAATATTCAAGTTCTGTACTGCCCAGAAAAATAATGCACAAATGGCAATGTGAAACAAAATGATTGAAATCTGTTTTTTTAATTTTCTGCAGGAACTGTGAGGAATTTTTAACTTCGCATGACTGTGAACAATTATATCAGTTGGTTTATTCAGCACAAAGGCCTGTGGCTTTGGCAGCTGGTGAATTCTTGCACAAAAAGTAAGTGAAAGCTGTTTTAATCAGAGGCAATTAGAACAGTCGTGGGTCCAGGAACCAATGTTTGCTTCATTGCCCTAAGATAAGTCTGGGAAGTGGAGCAACAGCTGAGAAATATCCAATCATTAGAGTGTTGGCATTTTAGTTCATTCACAGGATGACTGAATATTGGGTTGAGCATCTTTTGGCAGCTGAGAGGCACAGATTGTTGGTCCCCAACCACGCCTATTGTTGCAATTATTTTACACCCTTTGTAAAGGCACAAGGCACAGTGAAGACAATCTCTCCCCCGGAGACTGGAAGGTGCTGCTTATAAACTCAGCGAAAATGTTATATTGTTTAGAGCGACAGTGAGCTAAAAGCATGGTGGCAGGACTCTGACAACATGGTGAAGCCATTACTCAATCTCAGCCCGCAACTTTAGCGGTCTTTAACTTTGCAGAATGTTATTTTTTTTAAAAAGTAATCGGAACATTCTCAATATGGATCATCACCCTTAGTGTCCCTGAGCTAAGAAGGTGTAAGATCAACCACGTTTAGAATTGCTGCCTGCTCTCCACAGACCTCTGCTGGAATGTATGGATGTCAGGTGCTGCTGAGCTGTGATCCCGTTCTGCACAGACCAGAGTCTTAGCCTCACGCAAGAAGTCAGAAAGTGCTAGCAATGGCTAAGTAGGCAAGGAGGTGAGGAAAGAGAGAGAATTCAATGCCGGTATTGTTATGGTGAAAAAACAGAAGTTGCTGGAAAAGCTGAGCAGGTCTGACAGCCTGTATATGGAGAGAAATCTGTTACCCTTTGAACCTTGCTCGGAACCAATGGTAGTTAGGCAAGGAGATGGGGTGGAGGGAGGGGGTAAGCAGTAAACAGTACGGGGGGGAATAGAGCCCAAAGAGACTGAAGAACAGTTGGACAGACAAAGGAGTGGGTCTAGCAAGGAGGGAGAATAGCTATTAATGGGGATTGTTAGTGTGTAATAGCAGGACTGTGATAACAAGGCCTGGTGTGTGGGGGTTGGGGTACGGACGTGGGAGAGCTCAAGCCCTGAAGTTATTGCGTCTAGTGGTTATGGCTCACCTGTACATTTTTATGCAGATGTTTTCTGCGACATCACAGGAGGGGGAATGATACAATATATCAGGTGATTCAGACCTAGTCTCACATTGTTCTGAGGATGCTACCAATTCAAACACTGCACAAGTTCTCCAACTTAGTCGCACAGATAACTACAGTTAATACCTTACTGGCATCACATGATAAGCTCCATCTATCAGGATATAAAGGACCGTTCCTGGGAGGAGCTAACCAGCTCTGTATTTGCTACCAGTTCTGTGTGAGGACATTTCAACAGCAGTAATAAGTATTTACTCTTAATTACAACTAAATGTCTTCCCATGGATTCTCTCCCTCCCAATTCATAATGACTGGCTCTGTATCCCCCACCCCATCCATATAGTTGTGTTCCATCGGCCCATTTCCCTATCGCATCTACGTTTTCACATGTTTCCTCTTCTCTCTTGTGTTTCTCCACATCGCCTGGCTGCGCTGTGGCTATCGGGTTACCAGGTCAAACTACCTGGGGTATCATCTAGAATCCAACATCTCAGATGATTACTGTAAACCTGTAATGTCTATCAAAACTCAGCTCTGCTGAGGAGTTTGTTGGGACATTCTTCACACTTAACATTTGTAACAGAGACTAGTATCAATAGGAGGATGGGTGACAGTCAATCTACCCAAGATATTCCAAAAGGGTCAGGTAAATGTAAGACAATAAGACTAGCAACTTCTCAAATATTTAACAAATGTCTCATATATTTTTGTGTTAGCCAACCCATGTATAGCTGGTTCCTTGATATTTATCTATTAAGTTGGCACAAAAAGAAAAATAAACACAATGAATATCTCAACAGATTCTCTGTGGATTGTAACACAGTTTGATTTTTTAAAAAAATAGTACTTGTCTAATCTTTTGAAATCAGTGGCTACACCTTAAGTTCAAAGCGGTTTGTTTGACCTGAGCCACATACCATGCTGAGTTACAGCATTGAGATAGTTAGAGACATATGAACCACAAAAGTGAGCTGGGATTCCCATCTTCTCAGAGCATGACCTTCCACCTGTTGTGTTAAGAATTGTACACACAGTGGCACAGAAGCAGAAAGTCCCACTGTCAATGTTGAAATGCCTTTAGAAAGGAGAATTGAGTGAAATATCTGTAGCCAACCCCACTGCTTTTCAATGGCCTGATGGACTTCCAACAGGAGAACTGTACTGTCAAAATTTGCCTGTTCTTTGTGTCAATAAAAGTTTGTATAGTAGCTTCACCTGCAGGCTGTATGTATAAGAGGGAAGTGATTATCCACTCTGACTGTGGCAACTTAATTCCAATCTACCATTAGGGGATCAGTTAGCTCAGTTGGGTGAGTGGCTGGTTGGTGATGCAGAGTGACACAACAGTATGGGTTCAATTCTCTCACTGGCTGAGGTTACAATAAAGGGGTAACAAGGCGTAGAGCTGGATGAACACAGCAGGCCAAGCAGCATCAGAGGAGCAGGAAAGCTGATGTTTTGGGCCTCGAACCTTCATCAGAAATGAAGCACAAGCTTTCAGAGCCTAGAAAAGGAGTGAGGCTCTGAAAGCTTGTGTTTTCAAATAAACTTGTTGGACCAAAACCTGACATCATGTGGTCCCTGTGAGTACATATATACCCCTTATGTCCACACAAATATTGAAGGTTTGATTACCATGTGACTGTGCCAACTAATAAATGAGTTAGTGATAATAAAAAAGGAGACCCCAAAAATCAAAATAACTCTTGAGAAAATTTCTGTGGAGCACTCGAGGGAAATAAAATCCCTATTTTACCCTTTGATAACAAGGTGTAGAGCTGGATGAATGCAGCAGGCCAAGCAGCATCAGAGGAGCAGGAAAGCTGACGTTTTGTCAGACCCCAGAAGGTCCTAGGCCCGAAACATCAGCTTTCCTGCTCCTCTGATGCTGCTTGGCCTGCTGTGTTCATCCAGCTCTACACCTTGTGATCTCAGGTTCTCCAGCATCTGCAGTTCCTACTATCTCTGAAACTTTAGTTTACCCTTGTTGGCTCATTATGCTCTACAAGCAGCAATGACTCATGGATCTGCTGTTTGATAGTTTCGATATTCCTCAGATCCGAGCCGCTCCTTTGCCATCATTTTGCCAAGAGCTGTGCTGTCCATTTCCGGTCAAGTTACAAAAATGGAGTGGGACCAGCTTTCAGAAATATTTGGGCTTTTCTTTTCACGCTCTATGGGAAAGAAATTGCATCTATATATTGCTGTTCATGACCTCATGATATCTTAAGTATGTTGCAACCAATGATGTACTTCTTGAAATATTGTGTTGCAGTGTGGGAACCACAATGGTCAGATTACACATAGAAAGCTCCCATGAGCAGGAATGGGATAACTAATCTGAGATTAACGATTAGTTGTTAATGGTGTTGGTTGAAGGATAAACATTAGCCAGGGATGAATTCTTCTTTGAAGTGTTGCCATGGGATCTTTAATGTCCCCCTGAGAGGGGAAATGGGGAATCCTCTAAGTGTAACTTGTTCAGCACCACACAGGAATGTCAGCATAGATTATGTCTTCATGTGCCTGGAGTGGAACTTCTGGTCTGCTACACTGTTCCAGTGAAGTGTAACATAAGCTTGAGCGCAAGACCCACAATCCTGTTGAGTTACTCATATGTTGCTTCTATTGCACACTGATAAAAATATTTGCTGAATGATACCATCTATTTGCTTTGGGCAGTTGGCCCACCTTCAGAAGGATAGTTGGTTCTTTGGGAATATATCTCTTAAAATGTTAATGGGTCTTGGTTGAGGTGTCGTTATTTGCAGAACGTTCCTGAACTCATGTCAATGTTTGTGGAGGTTTGAGAAAAGAGCCAATTGAGCTCTCAAAAGTGAGCTGCAAGACTGATAAGTTCCCAGGGCCAGACCAGATTTATCCTAGGTTGCTCCGGGAAGCGAGAAAGGAGATTGCTCAGCCGCTGGTGAAGATCTTTGCTTCCTCACTCTCCACGGGAGTCGTACCGGAAGATTGGAGGGAGGCAAATGTTGTTCCTCTTTTCAAGAAAGGGAATAGGGAAATCCCTGGAAATTTCAGACCAGTCAGTCTTACGTCTGTGGTCAGCAAGGTTTTGGAAAGAATTCTGAGGGATAGGATTTATGACTGTTTGGAAAAGCATAGCGTGATTAAAGGGAGTCAGCATGGCTTTGTGAGGGGCAGGTCATGCCTTACAAATCTTATTGAGTTCTTTGAGGAAGTCACGAGACAGGTTGATGAGGGTCGAACAGTGGATGTGGTGTACATGGACTTCAGCAAGGCATTTGATAAGGTTCCCCACGGCAGGCTCATTCATAAAGTCAGGAGGTATGGGATACAGGGTGATTTGACTGTCTGGATTCAGAATTGGTTGGCTGACAGGAGGCAGTGTGGTTGCAGATGGTAAGTATTCTGCCTGGAGGTCAGTGCTGAGTGGTGTCCAGCAGGGCTCTGTTCTTGGGCCTCTGCTCTTTGTAGTTTTTATAAATGACTTTGAGGAGGTTGAGGGGTGGGTCACTATGTTTGCTGATGACAAAGGTTGGAGGTGCCGTTGATAGTATCGAGGGCTATTGCAGGCTTCAGCGAGACATTGACAATACAGAGCTGGGCTGAGAAATGGCAGATGGAGTTCAACCTGGATAAATGCGAAGTGATGCATTTTGGAAGGTCGAACTTAAATGCTGAATATAGGATTAAAGGCAGGATTCCCAGCAGTGTGGAGGAACAGCGGGATCTTGGTGTTCAAGTGCATAGCTCCCTCAAAGTTGCCACTCAGGTGGATAAGGTTGTTAAGAAAGCATATGGTGTTTTCGCTTTCGTTAACAGGGAGATCGAGTTTAAGAGCCGCGAGGTTATGCTGCAGCTCTACAAAACCCTGGTGAGACCACTTTTGGAATATTGTGTCCAGTTCAGGTCGCCCTATTATAGGAAAGATGTGGAGGCTTTGGAGAGGGTGCAAAGGAGGTTTACCAGGATGCTGCCTGGACTGGAGGGCTTGTCTTGCGAGGAGAGGTTGACTAAGCTCGGACTTTTCTCTCTGGAGAGAAGGAGGAAGAGAGGTGACCTGATCGAGGTGTACAAGGTAATGAGAGGCGTGGATAGAGTTGATAGCCAGAGACTTTTCCCCAGGGCAGGATAGACTGCCACGAGGGGTCATAGTTTTAAGGTGTTAGGAAGAAGGTATAGAGGAGACGTCAGAGGGAGGCTCTTCACCCAGAGAGTTGTGAGCGCGTGGAATAGTTTACCAGTGGGAGTCGTGGAAGCGGAGTCATTAGTGACATTTAAGCGACTGCTGGACATACACATGGACAGCAGTGAATTGAGGGGAATGTAGGTCAGGTTATTTTATTTTTGGATTAGGAATATTCCACGGCACAACATCGTGGGCCGAAGGGCCTGTACTGTGCTGTACATTTCTATGTTCAATGTTCTATGTTTGTCAAAACAAATACTAGATGCACCAGTGAATGGAAAATGTTTGTATTCAGGTTGTTTTGCAGTCATGAGTCAGAAGTACAAGATGAAGTACCTGAGAGAAAGGAAAAACCCATCTGTAATCTCAGCCATTTGTTAACACTTGTTAACTTCTATCAGGAAAGTGAGGTAAGATTAATACTTGTGATACATTACAATATTAAATATTGACCAGTCACGTTAGGTCTGGCACAATGTAAGTAATTTGTTATGATCCTAACTGATAGTAATGATAAATAAGTTGGATTCCAGAATGAAAGCTCACTTGATAGATGATTGTCATGTATATATCTGGGGTTCAGTTGTTCCCTTTTAGGAAAGTAAGTCTGCTCTCGCTACCTGGCCCAGCTGAGATATGATTCCAGAGCCATACCAATGTGGCCAACTCTTTATTAGCCTTTGGAATGGCCTTGCAAGCTATTCAGTTCAAGGGCAACTAGAAACAGGCAACAAATGTGCAGCATTTCCGCACTGTACGAAAAAATAAAGAATATTTGAACGTTAATGTTATTCAAAGATTGATTATTTTAATAAACTATGGCAACTACTAAAAACTTGCTTTTATGCGGCACAGAGGGTGGTGGTTGCCTGGAACTCGCTGCCGGGGGAGGTAGTGGAAGCAGATAGTATAGTGAGCTTTAAAGGGCGTGTTGACAAATACATGAACCAGATGGGAATGGAGGGATACACTCCCCGGAAGGGTAGGGGGGTTTTAGTTGTCACGGGCAGCACGACATTGCAGGCTTGGAGGGCCGAAGGGCCTGTTCCTGTACTGTAATTTTCTTTTTTTTTATGAACAGATTAAAGCATTCATGGGAGCATAATAGTTGATTGTGTCAGATAAGTAATTATAGGTTAAAATTGAGGGATATTTTTAAGTGAGAAAGAATGAGGAAGGTGAAAATGGAGGAGAGTTTGGTGAATGAATTCCAAAGCCCAGGACATAAATACTGAAGGCATGGCTGCTGACGGTGAACTAATGACAATTTCAGATACAATAAAAAGGCCAGGTTAGAGGAGTGCAGGTGGAATTATAGAGTCATACAGCACAGAAACCGAACCCTTTTAGTCCAACTTGTCCATGCCTTACAGACATCCCAATCTGAACTTGTCCATTTGCCAGTATTTGGCCCATATCCCTCTCAACCTTTCCTTTTCATGTACCCATCTAGATGCCTTTTAAATGATGTAATTGTTACCAGCCTTTGCCACTTCCTGTGGTAGCTCATTTCATATGCACACCACTCTGTGTGAAAACATTACCCTTCAGGTCCTTATTTAAATTGTTCCCCTCTCTCCTTTAAACCTATGCCCTCTAGTTTTGGACCACCCCTGGTCTGGGAAAAGTGAGCGCTGTGGCTAGGGAAAGTTACAGGGAGGGGAAAGCCACTGTGAGTTTTGTGAACAAGTTGAGGTTTATAAACTTGAAATGTTTGATACGGAACCAGTGTAGGTCGGTGAACACAGGTGTGATGAGTGATGTTGTGTTTATGAGCAGCAAAGGTTTGGAGGACTTCACCTACACATGGCATGGAAGAAGAGAGGCTGGTCTGGAGTAATCTGCCTGACGCTATGTCTGCAATTCTCCAGCCCATACGATTACACTCAAATACAACGTAACTACTTCTGAATCTCAGTTTGCCTTGAAAGTTCCTCGTCCTACGGCAGTGAATTCATGATTTTCCAATATTGGTGGAAATCCTTGTTTGCCAAGAATGATAATTGGAAATTACAGACATGTGCTATGCATGTGATCTATATCCAAATTTCCAGTTTCAGTGGGGCATTTGCACAATTGTTCTTACACACTTGCTACATTGAGCTCTTGATTCAGCACTCAACATTATTAAACAGCAGTTTGCTGAAACACAGACCACTGACGTGGATGTATTTGTCAGTGAATCTGAATACGCAATCATTTTAAGAAAGGATAATTTCTCATCAGAATTTTTAATAGTTGCTATTATTATTGTAGAAGAGTGCTCAACTTTAATGTAGATTTTTTTTGCAGTAATGTTCACAGTATTAAGAGTTTCTCTAGGTGATTTGCAGGGGCATTATCAAACAAAACCTAACACTGAGACATGTAAAAGGACAGGCGATCGAATGTTTGGTCAAATAAACAATGGAGAAAGCCGGAGGTGTAGAAAGATTACAGCACAGAGGAGGCCATTTGGCCCATCATATCTATCACAGTTCAGTGCAAGAGCGTTTTGTCCCACTTCTGGACCCTTTCCCTGTAGACCTGCAATCTTTATCTCTTCAGATACTAATCCAGTTCTCTTTTGAAGGCCTTTCTGCTTGCACCACACATTCCATATAATAAAGCCTTGCTTTGGCAATGGCTTTGCTCCTTTTACCAATTACCTTTAAAGTGTTGCCCTTTGGTTCCTAACCCTTCTAACAATGGGTCTTCAGTTTCACTGTAACTACTTTGTCCAGATTCCTCACGATTTGGAGTTCCTGTATCAAATCTCCTTTTAATCTTGCCTTCTTCAAGGAGAACAAGGGGAGGGGAGAAGGGTGATGGAGAGACAACGAGATATAATGAAGGAATTCCAGAGTGCAGAGCCAAGGCAGCTGAAGGCACAGCTATCTATGATGGAGTGATTAAAAATCAAACAAAATCAGTGAAAACTGGGCAGTTGCACCTTGAAGTTTAATACTTGCACCTTGTCCCCTTTAGGGGAATGCACAGTCGGCCTACCTTGTTGACAGTCTCTGGGATTGTTCGGCATTCATCCTGAAAGACTGGGAGTCCATGACGGCTTTATTATTGGAAGATGAAGACTCTGGAAAGGAAAGTAAGCAAATTGGTGGAGGTCTTGAGATTGGAATCCCTGCCGTCAGTGCAAGGTGTTTGCATTCACAAAGTTGTCCTCTTTTCCAGCTTTGACCAGCTCACAGAAGAAAGCGCTGGTTGAAATTATGTTGAGCACCATACGACAGGCTGCAGAAGGCCATCCACCTGGAGGTCGATGTTTAGGAAAGAAGGTTAGTCTGTTATTGATAAATTTCCTAGTTTTATTGCCATCTGGGATCATGTGGGCATATGGTACGCAATGTACACTGTGGCACTCAGCATGAATATGGGAAATACCTGGCAACAAAGATTAATACCCTTTGAGCGTGTCTTCCAGCATTCTATTAGTGCATGATGCAGTGATAATGGAGCTGTTGCAATCCATCTCTATCCTCTCATGAAACCTCTTATTATTCTTGAATGCTGAGGTTTGACCCAAAATGTCACCAAAGGTTTAGCTGACTGATTGGTTTCCTACTAAGACAAATTTTTGATTTAATACTTTTGCACAGGGATTGTGAAAAGCAGGCATTTAGTCAAAGTAAATTTACAAATTCGAGTGTCCAGTGTGGAGCTTTGCCAGTTCAGGAGTGTAAGTTAAGAATCCAGGTGCTTGAACGTGGCACTTAGGGGCAGGAGTAGGCCATTCTGAAGAAGTGTCACTGAACTCAAAACATTAACTGTTTTTCTCTCTCCACAGATGCTGCCAGACTTGCTGAAATTTTCCTGCAATTCCTGTTCTTGTTTCTGATTTCCAACATCACAGTTTTTTGGGTTTTTTTTTCTTTTGTACAGATCAAGTTTGACCTGGTTGAGGTCTCATCTCCAGTTTCCTGTTTTGACTCCCATGACCCTTGACTCCTGTGTCAATCAAAAATTGGCCTTGGTTGGCTGTGAATAAATGTAAAAACTTAGTCTCCACCACCTTCTGGGAAACAGTTTAAACACTGTTGGATTATCTTGGTTCTGCTGTGGGGCATCAGTGTGATATTGTAGAATGCAATACCTGTTGTTTGGAATTTAATACTGATGTCTATCATGCTGATGCTTATATAATCAAATATTGACCGTTGTAGCTTTTAAAGCATTTAAATACATTTTTTGCGTTCTAATTGGTCTTTGCTTCCATTCCTTACCAACATAGAATTGCTCAGAAGGAATTCATTGGGTCATTATATCTGTACTGCTGTCTGAATAAACATTGTGACTCAGTGCCATTCTCCTGGTTTACTCCATAACGCTGCATGCTGTTTCTATTCAAATAACAAGCTAATGCCCTCTTGAACGCCTCCAATTGAATGTGTCTCTGGCACACTTTGAGGCAGAGCATTCCAGGCCCTGAGAAAGGGTCACCGGGACCTGAAATGTTAACTATGTTTTCTCCTTCACAGATGCTGCCAGACCTGCTGTGCTTTTCCAGCAACTTTGTTTTTGTTCCGAGGATACTGTATGCTGTATTAACGATACATCAGCTTCTTTCCCTTAGACTTGTTGCCTTCTTCCTTCTCTTGCTGTCACTGAAAATAGGAAAAACGGCTCAGCAAAAAGGAATAATTATTCCTGAAAACATGCTGGGATGTCTGTGAGGGTGGATTGAGTTGTAATAATAAGCAAGACCTATGAGGTAGCAGGGTGCTAGTACCCAAAGAGGTAATGTATTGACATGGATATAGAACTAGCTCAGGTTAGCAACTCATGACCAGTAAGGTCCCACAGGAATCAATGCTGGGACCACACATTTATTGACAGAAGAAAGAAATGAATGTACTGCAGTCAAATTTGCAGGGGACGTAAAAAATAGGTGGAATGGCAAGTTGCGAGAGGGATAGAAACAGTTTACAGAGAGCGATCGATAGGTTAAGTGAGTGGGCAAGAAGTTGGCAAATGAAATACGATTTGGGAAAATGCGAAGTTGTTCATTTTGGTTAGGGAGAGCAATAGAACAGGGTATTATCTAAATAGAGGAAAACTACAGAAAGTTGCAAACAAAAGGACTTGTGAGTACTTGTGCATGAAACACAGGTGCATCAGGTAATCAGGAAGGCTGATGGAATGTTTGGTCCTTATTTCAAGGGAGTTGGAGTATAGCAGCAGGGGAGTTACTGCAAATGTACAAGGTACTCTGGAGTACTCTGAGCAGTTTTGGTCTCCTTATTTAGGAAGGATATTATTTCATTGGAGGCAGTTGAGAGAAGGTATGGAAGGATTATATTGTGAGCAAAGGCTAAACAGGTTGGCAGTCTACCAGAGTTTGTAAGACTGAGAATGATCTGAACAAAACTTATTGGACTCTTACTGGGCTTGACAAGTTAAATGCTAAGAAGATGTTTCCCCTCATCAGAGAGAATAGGACCAGGGGGCATAGTGTCAGAATAAAGGGGTGCCGATTTAATACTAACATGTGGAGGAACGTCTTCTCTGAGAGGGTTGTTAGTCTTTGGAATTCCTTGCCATGGAGAACTGTGGGGGCAGAGTCCTCATGTGTATTTAAGGCTGAGATAGATTCTTGATCAGTAGGAGAATCAAGGAAAATGGGGAAAATGCAGAAAAGTGGATGTAAGGAATAGTGATCAGCCATGATCCTACTGAATGGCAAAGGAAGCTTGAAAGGCCAAGTGATGGACACTTGTTCTTATTTCTTATGGTCTTATCGGCAGCAGATTTGCTACTGAGATTTCCAGTACTTTGTCAGTTGGCGAGCATAATCCAGATGCTTTTCCATAATGAGAGCCCCCATGTGGCCCGTGTGTTACAGACTGTATCCTAATGAATAGGATAGACTGAATTGGCTGGGTCGTCTTCTGTAGAGCAGTCACTGTAGGGAAGTCTTTAATTATGAAGGGGCTTTGAAAGAGTAGCTGTACATATCAAAAATATAAGATAGCCGCTTCTGAATCTAGAAGAAAAATGAAGAGAAGCCTCTAAATCCAGCAGTACGATTTCCTAAATCGCACTTCATTTGCCAATCCAGGTTAAAATGTGGAACATGTTGTTGAAAGGAATAGTTGAAGCGAATTGTATCAGTGGGTTTAGTTGGGAGCTGGATAAGCACATAAGAGAGAAAGGAATCAAGGAGTATCTTGGTAAATTTAAATGAAGTAAAGTGGGAGCATACTCTCTAGAGCATAAATTAATGGGCTGAATGGCCTGTGTTGTAAATTCTATGCAATGTTGAAAGATTGTTGGTTTTCAGACATTAAAAATGCTTTCATCTTTAGGTACAACTGGGTATGTTTTTCTATGTTTATCCGCGTGGGCCCCAATGATTTATTGCCTTGTACAATGAGTTGTGATGTTACAATGGCTTTAAGACGTGTATTTTATCCTTTTTTTGTGTAGAAGTTTAAGACAGTGGTCCTGGATGGTCTGTTCGATCCAATAAAGTAAACAGCTTGTGAGGCCTTGGGGTTCTTTTTCAAGTTGGAACAATAGAAGCAGGCTGAATGGGTGGGGTTAAGCTCCCACTGAATTGGGATTTTTAGTTTTAGCTTTCTGCAGGTGCTGGAGCCTTGAAGCTGAATGTGGAGGTTCTTATTTCTCTTGCTGTTACAGCTAAAAGCTGGGATTCTCTTCCTGCTGCTAGAATTGCTTGTGAGACAATCTATTTTACCGAGATTGTTTTTGCCAAGTGTGTGTGTTAATGGGATATTACTATATTGGAACAGTTAATTAGTAATAGTTGATAAATATTTTATTTTGTTCAGCATTTTGATAGAGTTACAGTCAAGTCAATTCTTTTCTTTTTATTTTGTCTGCATTTTGAGTGGTGTTAAAGTAAAGTGTGTTTTGCTTGTGTGGTTTGACAAATTGAATTGCATTTGGAAAGCAACGTCTTACACCTTTAAAATAAAAAAAGTTAGTATGTAAGCTATCTTAATATATTTTGAGAAGGTTTGGTCTGTTTAATACAAGAATGTACTGCAGTAAGTGAGTGATATGACATTGTTGATCATGTGCATGACAATGAAGTTGCCAACCCTTTTTGGAGGAATGTAATAATGTAACAGAGGCTGAAACCAAAATGCATCGGGGGAAAAAAACCTTAAAAAGGATTGTATCAGTGATAATGGGAACTGCAGATGCTGGAGAATCCAAGGTAACAAAGTGTGGAGCTGGGTGAACACAGCAGGCCAAGCAGCAACTCAGGAGCACAAAAGCTGACGTTTCGGGGCTAGACCCTTCATCAGAGAGGGGGATGGGGTGAGGGTTCTGGAATAAATAGGGAGAGAGGGGGAGGTGGACCGAAGATGGAGAGAAAAGAAGATAGGTGGAGAGGAGAGTATAGGTGGGGAGGTAGGGAGGGGATAGGGAAGACGGACAGCTTGGAGGCGGGATGAGGTAGTAGGTAGGAAATGGAGGTGCGGTTTGAGGTGGGAGGAAGGGATGGGTGAGAGGAAGAACAGGTTAGGGAAGCGGAGACAGGCTGGGCTGGTTTTGGGATGCAGTGGGGGGAGGGGACGAGCTGGGCTGGTTTTGTGATGCAGTGGGGGAAGGGGAGATTTTGAAGCTTGTGAAGTCCACATTGATGCCATTGGGCTGCAGGGTTCCCAAGCGGAATAAGAGGTGCTGCTCCTGCAACCTTCGGGTGGCATCATTGTGGCACTGCAGGAGGCCCATGATGGACATGTCGTCTGAGGAATGGGAGGGGGAGTTGAAATGGTTCGCGATTGGGAGGTACAGTTGTTTATTGCGAACCGAGTGGAGGTGTTCTGCATCTTCGGTCCACCTCCCCCTCACTCCCTATTTATTTCAGAACCCTCTCCCCATCCCTCTCTCTCTGATGAAGGGTCTAGGCCCGAAACATTAGCTTTTGTGCTCCTGAGATGCTGCTTGGCCTGCTGTGTTCATCCAGCTTCACACTTTGTTATCTTAAAAAGGATTGTACCACTTTAAAAAAGTCCAATATAAGGGATGATCCAAGGCTGCACTAATACTATTTTTTTTTGTATAGTGAAGAAATCATCAATGCTTCTGTTGTCTTCACTCATGCATGCAGGATTAGTTTCAATTTACTGATGAATTGGTGGCCTGGCAGTGAAACAATATTACATCTCCAAAGAATATGGTAGAAGGCTACCTTTTCTGGCAATTTTTACTAAAACACTTATTAATTGGAAAGACTGGAAGATAAGAAAAACAGTACATATGGCTACAATTTGAACAGATGTAAGGGTATAACATTGCTAAATGGTGACAATTTGCAGACTGCTGCCTGAAGGAAGGGGTTGAAAAAGAAAAACGAAAGCTAAGCAAGCAGAGGATGGAGAAGGGAACAGATGTTTAAAATGGCAGATTTAGCTGGGAAAGAAAAGAGGAGGGTTGAGTGGAGCATGAACAGTGCAGGGATTTGTGTTTCTATGCACTATGTCCTGTGTAAACCTACGTGATGCTACATAATTTATACTCCTCTCGCTACTTCTACTCCTTCAACCTATCTGCCAATGCACATCTATTTCTCACTCACTGATACTGCTGCTGTGAAACTCTAGGTATGTATGTCAATCTGTTTTCAGTGGATTCTTAGCACAAGCCTATTCATCCTGCTGCCCCACTCCATCTCCTTATCTAAATCTCTGATCTCTTCCCAGGGATGGTTAATGTGGAAAGAACTGGGGATGTAAATCAGGAACAAAAACAGAAGTAGGTGGAAAAGCTCAGCAGGTCTGGCAGCATCTGTGAAGAAAAAAACTGAGTTAACGTTTCGGGTCCAGTGACCCTTCCTCAGAACGGGATCCGAAATGTTAACTCTGATTTTTTCTTCACAGATATTGCCAGACCTGCTGAGCTTTTCCAGCAACTTATGGTTAATAAGGCAATGCTTTGACATTAATCTTGTACCAACATTGCAAAATAAGTACTTGTGGGTGAATATAAGATGCCTCTGTCTGGCACGCCTAGACTTAGTGTCTTTTGCTGGGGATTTTCTTCTAGGTTCAAATGATGAAAGAGAGAAAATCACAGATCGACGATCGGGTCAAGCTCACCGAACATTTCTTTGTGGTACTTCCACAGCTCTTAGCTAAGGTACATGTATTCCTCTGTGCTGTAGTGTGCCTCCTGGTTTGTCCAATTGTATTTCCTTACAGTTGACCAACTTGATAAAGGTGTTTATGAGCCACAGAACTCAGTGTTTCATGCTCAATTCCCAGTCGAAGTTGCGTATTGCAGCTGAGCTGTAACATTATATCTCTAGACAATGGATTGTCTGACTAACATGAGCTGGGTTTCTAGCCAAGTAAAGTTTGGATTTTAAAATTTTCATTTCTTTTTATTCAAATCCACCTGTGGCTTTGTCCCTCCCTATGAACAGCACAACTGTCCAAGGTCCCCGTGCTCATCCAATTCTTGCCTCACGAGCATCTCCAACTGTAAATGGTGATCATGCCTCAGTTGATGAGGTGCCAAGCTCTGGAATTCTCTCCCACTATCCTGACCCCTCTGCCTAACTTTCCTCCTTTAAAAAAATCCTGAAAACTTACCCCTTTGGTAAGTTTTTGCTCGCCTGATCTCATGGAGCTCAGTGTCATGTTTTGTTTTCCTGTGAAACACCATGCCATATTTTATTGATGTTATTATATAGATTAAGTAATGCTGTTCTGGTGTCTGGCAGCAGCCAGGACCCCTGATGTTGGTGCCAGGAGTTCAGTCTGGGATCTCCAAGGCCTAAAGTCCTGTTCCCATTCTGAAGTATAGGAGCGAGGACCTGCTTGGGTTGTCACGCTCCTTAAGTGTGCATAAGCCATGTTTGTGGTCACTTTTAGAGAGATGGAGATGATTGCACCACTGAGTTAATAACCCAGAGGAACAGGCAGCTAGTGGAATTTGAATTGAACTGATTAAAAGTTTTGAATTTAAAATTCAGGTATGGTGCCACCAGACTCTCATCAATTATCCCAAAACCCCATCTGGTTCACTAATGCCCTTTGTCAGCGAAGGAAATCGGCCGTCCTTACCTGGTCTGGCCTACATGCGACTCCGGAGCTGCAGCAATGTGGTTGACTGTTAACTGCCCTCCGAAATGGCCCAGTGAGTCACAAGTCAAGGGCAGTTAAGGATAGTTATCAAAAGCTGACCTTGCCAGTGATGACCATATCTCATCAGAGAATTAAAACCAAATATGATCAGCTGCTTCCTCTGAGGAACCTCAAACCTGATGTCCTCAGGAGAAGAGGAGAAAGCAACTTGGATTGAAGTGAAGAGGAAAGTGGTACCTAAGACCCTTGGGGCTATTTAAGATTGTGTCTATTGTGCAACTGGAAGAGAATTAGATTTAGTTAATTCCACAATATTCTGTTTTTGTGTTAAATTTCACAGTATTCTGCTGATAGAGAGAAAGTCATTACAGTCAACCTTCTGCAAATACCTCAGTTCTTGGACCTGGAGGGTTACGGAACCACACAGCTAGAAAAGGTGAGCCAGCCGACATAATTACCTTATTGCTGATAAGTAACGAGACAAAGGAGTAAATGTGTGTGCAGTCAAAGGGACACTTGAAGTGACTAAACCAAAAGTTGCAAAAATGTGAAGAGAAGTTAAAGAAACAGGAAATGGTTGTTCATAACTTGGGGCAGGAGATGGTATGGCAATAATGGGACGAGGACAAAGGAGTTGTTGAGTGGAATCTTTATAAGGATGTACACATAAGAGTAGTAAGAGGGAGATAATAAATCAGTAACATCAATAAAGTAGGCAGAGACAGGAAAGGTACTGATCGCGATTGTCTATCCAGTGATACATTTTGCTGCTGTACAGTGCAGTAGACCCCATTCTGTCAGCTGTATTCAACCTGGAAAGACTCGGCATTCTTTACATCAAGGGTTAGAGAAGGGAATCAAAGGTTTCATGAAGGCTTTCAGCTTTCCCATCCACTCAGATCAACCTTCCAGCTTCCTGCTCCCTGTAACTCAAATCTCTTTTGATACATTGATTTAGCAAAGAGTTCAAATAAACCTCTCACCTTGTCAATGATAATGAATTATCTGAACAGCAATCTTCTTTACAGCTGTCTTCAGCCATCTCCTGTTGATGTGATACCTTGCTGTCTCATTTAGAACTCCCATCTCCTCCCTTACCATCCTCATTCCATCATGTCACCCACTTTTTTATGCATACATCAAATCACATAGACACTTGTCACATCAAAGTCCTGGTAAGTAATATTTCTCTCACCTCTGGCCTCCGGTGTCACTCTGTCATTATCTTTGTTGACTTTATCAATTCTGTTTTCATCTGTGCTCCTCTCATTCTCCCTTTTCCTCGTACATTATAAGTGCACTTTCCAATTCCCATGTACGTCATTCGAATGTTCCCAATGACCAGGGAGGCCAGAACCAGGGGTCCTGGATATGAGGTAGGCCAGTTAGGACTGTGATGAGGAGAAATTTCTTCACCCAGAGTGTGGTGAGCCTTTGGAATTCTCTGCCACAGAAAGTGGTTGAAATCAATGCATTGAATATTTTCAAGAAGGAGTTTGATACAATTCTTAGGGCTAAAGGAATTAAAGGGTACTGGATGATAGTGGGAACACAGTACTGAGTTGGATGATCATGTTGAATAGTGGAGCAGGCAGGAAGGGTTTGAATAGTCTACTCCTGCTCCTATTCTCTCTGTTTCAATGTAATGTCTTTTTTCATTGCATCTTCACCATGTTGAGATCAAGACTCATTACGCAGTGCCCAAATTCTCTTTCCCCCAACCCCCCAGGACCTTTAAATCTTCTGTACAATACACTCTTCACTAATAATGTTTAAATAGCAAATAAACATCCCCAAAGAGGGTCCAGGTCCGAAACGTCAGCTTTTGTGCTCCTATGATGCTGCTTGGCCTGCTGAGTTCATCCAGCTCTACACCTTGTTATCTCCGTTAAAAAAACAAGATGAATTTCACCCAACAACAAGGTAGATGTAAAATATGCATCAAAGCTGAAAGCTGTTGGAGATGAAAAAGGAGGCTATACTGTCTTGGGTGGGTATAAAAACTCCAAGGGATTGTGAGGAAGAACTGTAGAGTTCAGAGCTGAATGCTTATTGTGGAGGCTGTTCGTTAACTTCATTTACACAACGGTCATCAGTTTGCTGGCCAGTTACATTTTAAGGATACAGCCTCATGATCATTAACTATATTAAAATCATGCTTAATTTAACATAAACCAATACAATGTAACATATGAAGTTAGCAAATATCTTATAAAGTTTTCCTGTCACTTGGAAGGAGACTGGATGACTGTATTTGAATGCACTTTTCATGCTCTGGTAATATAAGTGAAAAGAAGGTGTTCCTAAAATTAGACAATCCTCTTCAATGATACAGAAGAATAATATAAATTCAGAAGCAGAATTTATTGTTTAAACATTTATGCATCTCCAGCAACATTTTATTTCCTACAGGAATGAGCTCCATAGTTTAAATTGTTCCCTTTCTGGGGTTGAGAAATTCAATGGCTTTGCAGGAACATAAAATCTCATTTTAAAAGGTACTTTGTGTGTGAAGTACTGGAGCTGGCTTTCTGTGGTGGGTTTAACTGGTAACTGGTGTGTATTTCCAGCAATTTCATGAACATTGCCTGAAGGTTGAGGGCAAGCTGTTGTTTTTTTGGTGAGGCTAATGCTGGCGTGCCACAAAAATCTTTGGCAAATTGTGACAAGTTGCAATTAACGGGGCATATCCTCCTTTGTAGAGGATGGCCGGGTTTATTTGTGTTTCATAAGTAATGAGGGCCATTAGATTCACTATTCTTTTTGGTTGCAAAATCTGAAGCCTGTTTCTTAAAGAGGATGCTTGGGAAATGTTTTGGTAGTATGATTTTGCGGATCTTCTAGAAGTTCATTTTTCTTTGGCAATCACAGCATCTGGATACCTTACTGAAGCAGTTAAGGGAAATTGTGGAGGAACAGACGGATTCTGAAGTCTTGGAGTTCTGTTCGAAGACGTACCTTGTCCTCAGTAATGAAGAATGGGCTACTCAGGACCAAGTAGATTCTGCAAAGCATCAACTGTTTGATCAGCTGGTGACCAGGTTCAACAGGATGCTGACAGACTTCCTCCATAAGGTACAGCCATTACCTTTTCTATTTCTCACCTTTGCAGCATGCTAGCTGACCTGCAGGGACAGTATGGCTTTCTGAAAATGAATTACAAACTTAGATAAAAGAGTTAAAATCAAGGGTCACTGCTCTTGGCATAAAAGACTGCATTTGGCTAAATGTGGCATCATGGAGTCCTACCAAGTGAGGGTTCTCCTGGTGCAGTGGTAGTGTCCCTACCTTTGAGCCAGAAGACCCAGGTTCAAGTCTGTCCTGTTCCAGAGATGTGTCATAACATTGCTGAACAGATTCGTTAAAAATATCTTCACAATAGGTCAAACCTTGTTGAGGTTGGTTGGCTCAGCGAGATGGTTTGACGTTTCATTACCCTGCTTGGTAACATCATCAGTGCAGCCCCTGATGAAGCGTCGGTGTGTTTTCCCGCCTGGTTTTTAAAGTCTGGGATCTGTTGCGATGGATTGCCTCAGTCCTGGTTTTCCTTCCTAGTGGAATGTATATGGGATCGAGTTCAATGTGTTTATTAATAGCTTGCTTCATGGAGTGCCATGCCAATTTAGAAGAGACACACAAACGCATAAACATCACTATCACCGGAATAAAGTTCACCAGAGAGGAGGAGAAGAACAAACAACTCCCATTCCTGAAGGTCATGGTAAAGCACCAGTCAAATGGGAACTGCAAACGAAAGTACACAGAAAGGTCACACACACAGACCAGGTATTGAACTTCAGTAGTAACCATCCCAGCACACACGAACGAAGCCGCATGCAAACACTATTTAAAAGGGCAACAACACACTGCAGCAACATGGAACTATCCCAAGAGGAGGAGGAATACCCCTTCCAAGTGTTCAAGGCTAATGGATATCCAAAGAACTGGGTCAGGAGATGCCTACAGGAACAGCATCAAAGATTCTACACGCTCCGACACACTCATCACACTACCCTACACCAGAACTCACAACAAGACTTCTACAATCGCTGGGCATCAGTGGCACACAAGCCCACATCAACCCTATGACAAGTGCTCACCCAAACTAAAGACACATTCCCCACCATGAACATATCCCCTGCAGAGACTGCGAGAAAAACTACATCAGACAAACAGGAAGGAAACTAACATCAAGGTGGAATCTCTGGTCAAGAGGAAGAAGAAGGCTTATGTTAGTATGAGATGTGAAGGCTCAGTTAGGGCACTTGAGGTAGCCAGGAAAGACCTAAAGAGAGAGCTCAGAAGAGCCAGGAGGAGACATGAGAATTTGTTGGTGGATAGGATCAGGGTAAACCCTAAGGCTTTCTATAGGTATTTAAGGAATAAAAGAATGACGAAAGTAAGATTAGGCCCAATCAAGGATAGTAGTGGTAAGTTGCGTGTGGAGTCAGATGAGATAGGGGAAGCACTAAATGAATATTTTTCAACAGTATTCACTCTAGAAAATGACAATGTTTTCGAGGAGAATACTGAGATACAGGCTACTAGACTAGGTGGGATTGAGGTTCACAAGGAAGAGGTATTAGAAATCCTTCAGAGGGTGAAGATAGATAAGTCCCCTGGGCCAGATGGGATTCATCCTCGGATCCTCTGGGAAGCCATGGAGGAGATTGCCGAGACTTTGGCATTGATCTTTAACTCGTCATTGTCTACAGGAATAGTGCCATATGACTGGAGGATAGCAAATGTGGTTCAGCTGTTCAAGAAGGGGAGTAGAGACAACCCTGGTAATTACAGACCAGTGAGCCTTACCTCAGTTGTTGATAAAGTGTTGGAAAAGGTTATAAGGGATAGGATTTATAATCACCTAGAAAAGAATAAATTGATTAGGGATAGTCAGCACGGTTTTGTGAAGGGAAGGCCGTGCCTCACAAACCTTATTGAGTTCTTTGAGAAGGTGACCAAACAGGTAGATGAGAGTAAACCGGTTGATGTGGTGTATATGGATTTCAGCAAGACGTTCGATAAGGTTCCCCACAATAGGCTATTGTACAAAATGTGGAGGAATGGAATTGTGGGAGATATAGCAGTTTGGATCAGAAATTGGCTTGCTGAAAGAAGCCAGAGGGTGGTAGTTGATGGGAAATGTTCATCCTGGAGACTAGTTACTAGTGGTGTACCGCAAGGGTCGGTGTTGGGTCCACTGCTGTTTTGTCATTTTTATAAATGACCTGGATGAGGGCGTAGAAGGATGGGTTAGTAAATTTTCAGACGACACTAAGGTCAGTGGAGTTGTGGATAGTGACGAAGGATGCTGTAGGTTGCAGAGAGACATAGATAAGCTGCAGAGCTGGGCTGAGAGGCGGCAAATGGAGTTTAATGCAGACAAGTGTGAGGTGATGCACATTGGTAGGAGTAACCAGAAGGCAAAGTACAGGGCTAATGGTAAGATTCTTAGTAGTGTAGATGAGCAGAGAGATCTCTGTGTCCATGTACACAGATCCTTGAAAGTTGCCACCCAGGTTGACAGGGCTGTTAAGAAGGCATACAGTGTTTTAGCTTTTATTAATAGAGGGATCAAGTTCCGGAACCAAGAGGTTATGGTGAAGCTGTACAAAACTCTGGTGCGGCCGCACTTGGAATATTGCGTACAGTTCTGGTCACTGCATTATAAGAAGGATGTGGAAGCTTTGGAAAGGGTGCAGAGGAGATTTCCTAGGATGTTGCCTGGTATGGAGGGAAGGTCTTACGAGGACAGGCTGAGGGACTTGAGGCTGTTTTTATTAGAGAGAAGAAGGTTGAGAGGTGACTTAATAGAAACATATAAAATAATCAGAGGGTTAGATAGGGTGGATAGGGAGAGCCTTTTTCCTAGGATGGTGACGGCGAGCACGAGGGGGCATAGCTTTAAATTGAGGGGTGAAAGACATAGGACAGATGTCAGAGGTAGTTTCTTTACTCAGAGTGTAGTAAGGGAATGGAACGCTTTGCCTGCAACGGTCGTAGATTTGCCAACTTTAGGTACATTTAAGTCGTCATTGGATAAGCATATGGACGTACATGGAATAGTGTAGGTTAGATGGGCTTGAGATCGGTATGACAGGTCGGCACAACATCGAGGGCCAAAGGGCCTGTACTGTGCTGTAATGTTCTATGTTCTATATTCTATCAAGAGTACATGAACACCAACTGGCTACAAAAAGACATGACCAATACTCACTCGTCTCAATCCATATGGACAAGGAGAACCACCACTTCGACTGGGACAACACCAAGATCCTGAGACAGGAAGAATTCCTGGAAGCAGGGTACTCCACGAAGCAGGCTATTCATAAACACATTGAACTCGATCCCATATATATTCCACTACGGAGGAAACCCGGAAGTGAGGCAATCCATCACAACAGACCCCAGAGTTTAAAAACCAAGTGGGAAAACAGACTGACGGTTCATCAAAGGCCGTACTGAGGATATTACCCAGCACGGTAACGAAACGTTAGCTCAGCGAGCCAACCATCCTCAACACCCACAACCTGAGCTACAAATCTACTCCAAAACCTTAGGTCAAACATTCACAGAGAGGAGCTCTAGCAAAATTGGGGTCAATAGGAATTGAGGTTGGGAGGGAATAACTCCACTGGTTTGGAGTCATACCTGGAACACATGAGAATGGTTGAGGTCAGTCTTCTCAGTTCCAGGAATTCCTCAGGATTGTGTCCGAGGCGCAACCATCTTCAACTGTTACGTCAATAACCTTCCGAACCCACAACCTCTGCAAACTTCAAGATGTGGGCAGTAGATAGATAAGCACACCACCACCTGCAAGTACATCTCCAAGTCACTCACCACCCTGACTAGAAAATATACCTCCATTCCTTCAAGGTAGCTGGGTTAAATTCCTAGAGCTCTCTTCTAGACAGCACTACAGCTGCACCTATACCCAAGGACTGTGTTAGCCAAGAAGGCAGCTCATCACCACTTGCTCAAGGGCAGTGAGCAATGGACAACTAATGTTGGCCTGATCCATGGTGTCCGTATTGCACGAATGAACGGTAAAAATAAAAAAGAGCCCATCAGAAGTCAATGAGTTGCTTCACAGTCAACCAAAACCCAAATCAGAAATGATCCCATTCCTTTATCCCAGAGAAATACTTGGGAATCAAGATGAAGGCTGGGAGTGGAGATTATCCCAAAACCTGGGGCACTTTACGCCTAGCCATAGAGTCATACAGCTCGGAAATAGACCCTTCAGTCCAGCCATAATTCCAAGCTGAACCAGTCTCATCTGCCTGCGCTTGGCCCATATCTTCCAAGTATTTCTTATTATGTCCTAACTCTAAGAAATCTAGAATCAAATGTAGAAATAATAAACCTGGATCTCAGGAGCAGCTGCAAGATCCACTCAACTCTCAGTCTGCCATTGTAGCCCTACAAAATGAAAAGAATTGACATTAACTTGGAACATATAACTTGAGAAACTTGATGTTTTTCTTTACTTTATTCGTTCACTGGACGAGGGTATCACTGGCTGGCCAGCAATTATTGCCCATCCCTAATTGCCCAGAGGGCAGTTAAGAGTAAACCATATTACTGTGGGTCTGGAGTCACATGTAGGCTAGACCAGGTAAGGATGGCAGTTTTCTTCCCTAAAGGACATTAGTGAACCAGATGGGTTTTTGAGACAATTGGCAATGGATTCACGGTCATCATTAGACTGTTAATTCCAGATATCAGATTCAAATTCCACCGTCTGCTGTGGTGCGATTCGAACCCGCGTCCCCTGAACGTTATCTGGGTTTATGTTCCTGCGATAATATCACTAGGACATCACCTCCCCCTGTTATGATAATACCATTGAAGATAAATTATCCATAGAATATCTAACAGCCATTTACCACCTGTTAGAGTGAGACATCATAGTTTAAGTTGTTTGAGCCTGAGATGCTGATTGGCTTTGCAGGACATGTGACTTCTCAGTAGAAACACCCTCCCACTATAAAGTAAAAGCCAAAAGAACTGTGGATGCTGTAGGTCAGGAACAAAAACAAAGCTGTTGAAAAAGCTCAGCAGGTCTGGCAGCATCTGTGGAGGAGAAAACAGAGTTAATGTTTTGGATCCGGTGACCCTTCCTCAGAACCAGCCTGGTCACCGGACCTGAAATTTAACTCTGTTTTCTCCTGCACAGATGCTGCCAGACCTGTTGAGCTTTTCCAGCAACTTTGTTTTTGTTGTTTTTGTTCCCACTATAAAGTGACGGTCTATCTTTGCTGACTGTTGAAGAACTAGACCATGAAAAACAAAGGAAACATAGCAAATTAAATAAGACAGTTTACAGTGTTCACCACACACTCTCTCCCCTGTTGTGCCCACTGGTTGCAGGAACCATAGTAGGCATATAGAGCCATCTTCTCAAAATGTCTCAACATGCTGTGCAATGAATTGTTTTTAGAGGCGATGACTTTGTTTCTGACAGTAATTCTGCAGCAGTGACAGCCTGTAGGCAGCCACTGGCATATTAAGCAGCATTTTTGCTGGCAATTTAGTTGAATGAAGAACAGTGGGACAATGCTGCCATAGAATGCCCCTCCTCTTCTTCGAGCGAGTCTGTAAAACTTCACCTGATGGTTTGACTTTGCTGCAGTAGTCCTTTCGTTATTCATGCTGTGATCTGTTGCTCAACAGGGGGGCCAATTTGGTGACACAGAATCTTACCAGATGTGGTGTGCTTTGAAAAGAATCACAACCTTCCACAAGTAAGTGAAACATTTAGCACTGGTAATTGTCAGCTTATGTAACTGGAAGCTGTTTGATAAGATGTGTGTTGATATGTTTCCCTCTTTAATAGAGAAATTCAGTGAAAGACTGGAGAGAAAGACAGGAATGTGGAGTTATCAGATTAGCCATGATCTTCTTGAATGGTGGAATTGACTGAAGGGGCTAACAGGACTTCTCCTGGTCCTTCTCCTAATTCATACATTTTGCGCAGACTCTCTGTGTTACATTTATCTCTTTATTGGATGGGAAGCAAATTGTATCACAGCTTAAAGCAAGTGACCCAAATACACTCTGTTGCCATGCAGTGATATTTGCTTTCCCTCTGCTGTTTTTGGGTGTTTATTTATTTTGTACTGATTTTCATTCTTGAAGATCTTGCCTCCTTGAGATATTGTGAGCCACTTCTTCCTTGTGAGTGGCTGCTTTTTTCATATGTGAGGCCTGATTTTTAGCATGTTCTCTTTCATAGAATCCTGAACTAGTATAGTGGGTAAACTAACGTTGTGGTCATTTCTCTGAGCTATTAATCTAGGGGCCTGATTTAATGATCCATGGACATGAGTTTAAATTCAATTAGTTGAATAACTATACAGTCTGGTTTACTAATGTTCTTTAAGAAGGAAACCTGCCATTCTTTTATGGACAAGGCTATTTGTCAATCGGAATGCAATGTTCTTCTTCAGAGATAATGGGAACTGCAGATGCTGGAGAATCCAAGATAACAAAGTGTGAGGCTAGATGAACACAGCAGGCCAAGCAGCATCACAGGAGCACAAAAGCTGACGTTTCGGGCCTAGACCCTTCATCAGAGAGGGGGATGGGGAGAGGGTTCTGAAATAAATAGTGAGAGAGGGGGATGCGGACTGAAGATGGATAGAGGAGAAGATAGGTGGAGAGGACAGTATAGGTGGGGAGGGAATCGGTCAGTCTGGGGAGGACGGACAGGTCAAGGAGGCGGGATGAGGTTAGTAGGTAGGAAATGGAGGTGCGGCTTGAGGTGGGAGGAGGGGATGGGTGAGAGGAAGAACAGGTTAGCGAGGCGGGGACGAGCTGGGCTGGTTTTGGGATGCAGTGGCCCTCTCTCCCCATCCCCCTCTCTGATGAAGGGTCTAGGCCCGAAACATCAGCTTTTGTGCTCCTAAGATGCTGCTTGGACTGGTGTGTTCATCCAGCTTCAAACTTTGTTATCTTGCAATGTTCTTCTATATTTGTTCATGGGATGAGGGTGTCGCTGGTCAGACAGCAATTATTAGCCATCTCTAATTCCCCAGAGGGGAGTTAAGAGTCAACCACATTGCTGTGGGCCTGGAGACACATGTAGGCCAGACCAGGTAAGGATGGCAGTTTTCTTCCCTAAAGGACATTCATGAACCAGATGGGTTAATTCAACAATTGGCAATGGGTTCATGGGCATTGTTAGACCACCTGCTGTGGTGGGATTCGAACCCAGGTACCCAGAACATTGCCTGAGTCTCTGGATTAACATTCCAGTGATAATACCACTGGGCTATCACCTTCCCTATGTAATTGATGCGTAACCTCCCTCGGCAATAGCCCAAAAACTGATACTTTTGTCTGAAGCATAATAAATACTGGCGTTGTCAGTGATGCCCACATCTGTGAACGAATGAATGAAGATAAAGTCCAAAAGGAGATCCATCAGTGTTCTTCTTTTGAAGAACGGGTTAATTCCCGTTTCCACATATTCTCCTCCATTCTGTCATTTTGCGTTCCCCTCCAACTATTTGTCCAATTCCCTTTGGAAAACGATTTGGAAAGGATTTCAGTTTGTGTACTCCTGTCTCACAGCGCTGTTGTGCTGGTGGTGCTGCAGTAAGTGAGACCCTGATGTAAAAGGTCATGTGAGAGCTTGGTTTTTTGACAAGGTGGCATTTTCCATTTTCTTTACTATTTCAGTGCTCATGATATAACTCAATGGAACCTGTTAAACAGCACCTGTAAACTGCTGAAGAGAGCCTTGGAGAATGGAAACGTACCTGACCAGGTGAGGCATGGAATTCTACTATAACCATCTCTTGCAGAATATGTAATCTATCTTACTTGTTAAATCACCAACTTTATATGTTTTCTGCAGATGTGAAACAATTTCACCCTCAAACTGGTAGTCATCACAAGTTGTAACGTGATTTATAAGATGCATACAATTCATATTGTACAGTGTGATACTTACAATGGATAGGGTCAGAGAAACTCTTCAGAATAGGTCAGGTTCATAGAATCCCTACAGTGTAGAAACAGGCCCTTTGGTCTACACCGACCCTCAGTGTCCCACCTGGACCCATCCCCATCCTCCTCCTCCTGTAACTCACCTAATGTAGGCATCCCTGAACGCTACGGGTAACTTAGCATGGCCGATCCACCCAACCTGCACATCTTTAGATTGTGAGTGGAAACCAGAGCACCCGGAGGAAACCCATGCAGACACGGGGGAGAATTGTGCAAACTCCACACAGACAGTCGCCCGACGGTGGAATTGAACCCGGGTCCCTGGCACCATGAGTCAGCAGTGCTAACTGCTGAGCCACCGTGCCACCCCTAAAGTCTGCATCGAGTAGCTGACTAGAGTTAGAGGAATGAATGCATTGGCATTGGGGAAGACACTTTAGGGATTGTGAAGTGCTGTGTATGAAAGGCTTTAAGGACAACATTGAACCAAATGGGGACACATCTGAGGCTGATCTTTAGCGAGATTGGGACCTGATGTTGCTATGTAACGTTTGACACATGCCACGGGGCAGCAGAAATTCTGATTGTATGCTCCAATAACCCAAAGATCGTAAGAACATCAGAAATTACCCTACCAGCCTGCCTCACCATTCAGGAGTGCACTGGATGATGATTTGGATTGAAATTTTGTGGAAGGGTATGGGAGAAATGCAGGGCATTGGCACAAGGTGAAGATGCTGATTTATAGAGCCGGTGCAGGCATGATGGAACAAGTGGCCCGTTCTGCAGCAAAACAACTTTTTCCATTCTCTCATGGGACATCAGCATCACTGGCTAGGCCAACATTTATGGCCTGTCTCTGTTGTTACCCTTGCGATGGTACTGAGCTGCCTTCTTGAACTCCTGCAGTTCAAGTTCTGTAATTCTGTTGTTCAATAAGAATCATGGCTGATATACCCAACTGGCCTTCTAACCCTGCTCCCATATTCTTTGATTCTGCTAGTATCTTAAAACTTTACCATTCTTTGCCTCGAATACACTCAACACTGGAGCATCCAAATCGCTGTAGGGTAGAGAATTCCAAAGATCCATAGTCACCCCCCCCCACCCCCCCCTTTTCAGGTCTTACATGGCTAACCTTTTACTCGAAGACATTGACACCCAGATTTAGAGTCCTGCCAGTGGGAGCACTTTCTTGGCATCTACACTCGGATCTACCAAGATATGGGGAGTGGTGGCCTAGTGGTATCATCACTAGACTTATTAATCTGGAGACCCAGGTGATGTACCGGGAACTTGGGTTCGATTCCTGACATGGCAGATGGTGGGATTTGAATTCAATGATTAAAAGAAATCTGGCATTGGCAGTCTAATGGCGAGCATTGTCAGTTGTTGCAGGAAAAACCTTTTCTGTTTTACTAATTCCCTGAAGGGAAAGAAACTGCTGTCCTTACCTGGTCCGACTTATATATGACTCCCGGCCCTCGGAAACACAGTTGACTCTTAACACTTAGGAACGGGCAAAAATGCTGGTCTAGCCAGTGTCACCCATATGAATAATTAAAAAGAAAATCCCCCCTGAGTAAAAGGGAAACCATAGTCCTATGTAGGTGAAATCACAGTCCTGCAAGGCCATAGGGCTGATTTCTCATTAGAGAGACATCACTGTTGGTGGTTTAACCTGAGGGTCATTGCACCTCAGGTGAAGGGTGAGGATGAGGACAGTCCTTCATAATGACCTCAGCTGATGTTGGAATCGAACCCACACTGGTGGCGTCACCCAGTACCACAAACCAGCTGTCCAGCCAACTGAGCTAACCAGCCCCCAAGGTGATTAATAATTTTATAGATTCCAATAGGGTGGTCTCTCATTCTTTTATACTCCAAAGCATAGGCCTAGTCTCTCAGTCTGTCTCTCTATAAAATAACCCTTTCATTCCAGGAATCAGTTTAGGAGTCTTTGTTGCATTCACTCTAAGTCTTCCCATAGGTAAGGAAACCAAGGCTGTACACCAGGTGCAGTCTCACTATGGCTCTATGTAAATGCAGTAAGACTTTTTACCTCCAATACTCCAAATCCTTTGATTTACAAATTACTTGCTGTAGCTGCATGTTAATATTTCTCTGATTCTACATTCACAAGACATGGATATAAAACCTCCACACAACCTCCAGCAAAGGGGCCACAAAGTATCATTCAGGGCAGAAGTAGACCATTCAACCCATCATACCTGCACTGGGAGCTATTTAGTCAATCCCACACCCCCAGCTTCATTCTCAGAATTCTGAGAGAATTTTCGAAGTTGTTGTCAGGTCTGCTTCCGTCGCCCAGATCGGGCGGAATGAATAGAATTTTCCTTTCCCTGGAGGTGGCCCTGGCGATACTCACCCCCTTCACACCACCTCTGGGCGAGAAGGTCAACCTGCTTGACTCATCATCAATTACAGCCTTTATCTCGTCAGCTCAACATCCCTGAGGGACCTCAAACAGCCTCCAGACAGATTCCTTGCCTTCTGGGTGGGAGAGAAAGGTGGTTCCTTTATCAAAGGGGAAAACTATGGCGACCTGCCTGCAAGGCTGAGAGGAGAGGCTCTGGTTTGTCTTCTCAAACTGCAGCACCTTGCATTTACCTGAATTAAAGTCCACCTGCCAACCTTTAGCCCACTGGCCCAGTTGATCAAGATCCCATTGTACTTTTAGATAATCTCCTTCACTGTTTACTACACCACCAATTTTGGTGTCATCCACAAACTTACTAACCGTACCTCTCATGTTCTCATCCAAGCAGTGGACCCAGCACTGGCCACCAATCTCCAGTCTGACCAACAACCCCCTCTATCCAGACTCTATCTCATACAGTCAAGCCAGATTTGAGTATGATTGGCTAGCTCTCCCTGGATCCTATGTGATCTAACCTTACTAACCAGTCTACAACGCGGAATCTTGCCGAAGATCTTGCTAAAATCTGTATAGACAATGCCTACCACTCTGGCTTCATCTATCTTCTTGGTCACCTCTTCAAAAAAATCAATCAAGTTTGAGAGACACTGTTTTCCATGCACAAAACCAGGCTGACTATCCCAAATGGATGTAGATCCTGTCTCTCTGAATCACTTAACCCACCACTGATGTCAGGTTCACCGCTGGTCTGTAGTTCCCTGTTTCTTCCTTGCAGCCTTCCTTAAGTAAAGGCACAACATTAGCCAGCCTCCAGTCCTCTGGCACCTCACCCATGGCTGCCAATGATAAAAATATCCCCGCTCGGGGCCCTGCAATTTCTTCCCTAGCTTCCCACAATACCCTGGGATACACTTGGTCAGGTCATGATGATTTATCTACCTTCATGGATTTTGAGACCTGCAGCATCTCCTCTTCTGTGATGTGCACCCTTTTCAAGGCATCACTAATTATTTCCCTGAGTTCCCTATGTCTGTCTCCATGGTAAATACTGATATGAAATAACCATGTAGGCACCCACACATCTGCTTTGGCTCCTCACATAGACGGTCTCATTGATCTTTAAGGGGCCCTACTCTCTCTGTAGTCACTTTTTTGCCCTTAACATTTTTGTAAAATCTGTTTGGATTCTCCTTAACCTTATCTGCCAAAGCTATCTCATGGCCCCTTTTCGCCCCCGCTGATTTCACTCTTAAGAATACTCCTATACTCCCTTTACTGCTCAAGGGTATCACTTGATCTCAGCTGTGTGGAGAGATAGTAGGAACTGCAGATGCTGGAGAATCTGAGATAACAAGGTGTCGAGCTGGATGAACACAGCAGGCCAAGCAGCATCAGAGGAGCAGGAAAGCTGATGTTTTGGGCCTGGATACCCTTATATACCCTTATTTGCCTCCTTCTCTTTCGTGACCAGAACCTCAATATATCTAAAAACTGAAAGAACTGCGGATGCTGTAAATCAGGAACAAAAACAAAGTTGCTGGAAAAGCTCAGCAGGTCTAGCAGCATCTGTGAAGGAGAAAACAGAGTTAACATTTTGGGTCTAGTGTCCTGTTCTGAGGAGGGGTCACCGGACCCGAAATGTTAAATCTGTTTTTACCTTCATGATGCTTACCAGACCTGCTGAGCTTTTCCAGCAACTTCTGTTTTTGTTCCTCAATGTATCTAGTCACCCAGCATTCCCTACTCCTGCCAGCCTTCCAGCCCACACTAACCTGAACGTGATGTCCCTGAACTCTCATTATCTCAGTTTTGAAATCATCCCACTTCCAGCATGTCCCGTTACCTCCCCCAATCAACTTTAATGTTTCTGACTCTTCATCAGGAGCCTTGACCCCTTGGTCAATGTTCTGTCTGCCTTTAATAATCAAGCACCTTGCCTGCACTGCCTTCTGGGAAGGGAGTTGCAAAGACTCAAGACCCTTTGGGCGAAATTATCCCTCCTCGCCTCAGTCTTCAACAGGGGAAATTTTATATTTAAACAAAAACAGAAATTGCTGGGGAAACTCGGCAGGTCTGGCAACATCTGTGAAGAGAGATGGATTATGTTTTAAGTTGAGTGACTCTTCAGAACTGGACTCGAAACATTAACTCTGATTTCCCTTGGCGATGCTGTGGAGCCTGCTGAGTTTCGGGTTTCCTCCGTCTGCAGTTCTTTGTTTTACTTTTACTTTTAAACTTAGCCCGCTGTGAGTAGACTCTTAGCCATTGTAAATGGGATAGAAAGCGTTGATATTGAGGAGTGCCAGTGAACCTATGGGGCAGAACGGCTTAGATTCTCAAAGGAGTGAAATCTAACAGCAGGTCCTCCTCCAAATCTCTAAATCAGTGTGTATGTCATCAATGTAACTTGTGGCTAATTGCTAACATGTAATAAACTATGTCTTGTTAATGACAAAATCCTCTTCTAGTTAGACCAGGAAGTGGACTGGGCAGTAGTGTGGCTCAGCGGTTCGCTCTGCTGACTCGCAGCGTCAGGGACCCAGGCTCGACTCCAGCCTCAGGCGACTGTCTGTGTAACACTTGTATATTCTCCCCTTGTCTCTAAAATGCTGGGAGTAGTGGGGCTACACGTTGAGGCTGGGGTGGGTCTTTTGTTGTTTTTTGCACTCTGCCCTATCCTTAAAGCCACGCCCTACCAAGGTCCAGAGATGTGCAGGTTAGGTGGATTGGCCATGCTAAATTTCCCGCAGTGTCCAGGGATGTGTAGGTGAGTTGGCTTAGCCATGGGAAATGCAGGGTTGCAGGGATAGGGTAGGGGGTTGTGTCTGGGCGGGATGCTGTGTGAAGGGTCGGCGTTGACTTGATGGGCTGAGTAGCTTGCTTCCACACTGTAGGTATTTCCTCCACCAAGGTGGTCCTGTTGATCCATACACTGGAAGAAGTTGGTGACAGCAAAACGAATGCATTGAGAGGTGCAGACTTAGCTGCACATAGATACCCTTTGCAAATATCGAAGCAAACTACTCCGTTCAAGGGCAATGAAGGAAATGCCACAAATGTTGGCCTTGACAGTGATCTTTTTCAGAGATAAAGAAAAAAATGTATGCACTCTGATTTTAATGAATCACAAACCTACGTTGATTAAGCCCCATTAACCTTTAAGGTAATGTAAAAGGTGATGTTTACAAATGTGTTTCCCTGTTTTTGCAGATTATCGTTCAGGCAATCCTCTGCAGTTACTACTATGTCATGTGGCAGCTGTCAAAAGTGTCTGAAGGCAACACCTCCAAGGTACAGGGATGTGAGCCTTTCTTTGTCATGTTCGGATCAGATACAAACATATGAAGAAAGAACAGCTGCAGGCCATTCAGCACCTCATGAACGTTCTGCCATTCAACAAGATCATGGCTGGTCTGATTATGAACTCAAATCCACATTCCAACCTGCCTCTAATAACCTTTCACCTCCTTGCTCAACAAGAAAATACCTATCTCTGCCTTAAAAATATTCAAGGACTCTAATTCTGTCAGCTTTTCAGGAAGTGAGTTCAAAATAACCCTCAGAGAGAGAGAGAGAAAAAAATGCCTGTTCTGTTTACACGGGCGATCCATAATTTTTAAACAGAGACTCCTAGTCCGAGGTTCTCACGAAAGAGGAGACACCCTCCATACTTACCTTGCTAAGATCCCTCAGGACCTTACATAAAGTCATTTCACCTGATGAAGCAGCAGCCTGTGATTTCAGATAAAACTGTTGGACTATAAGATGGTGTCATGCGACTTCTGACTTTGTCCACCTCAGTCCAACACTGGCACCTCCACATCAAACCTTCAGGAGATACAAGCCTCGGTTTTTCCTTCCAGGAGAACAGTTTTAATCTCGCCAACCTTGACCGAACTACTTCCAATGCTTTCACATCCTTCTGTTAATGAAGTGAACAATACTGTACATCGTATTCCAGATTTGGTCTCAAAGTATAACTGAAACATAACCTCCCTACTTCTATATCCAATTAGACTAAATAATAATGTTCCATTAGCTTTCCTAATTACTTGTTGTACCTGCAGACTAACCTTTTGTGATTTGTGCAAAATGACTGAGGACAAGTCTGCATCTCAGACCTTTGTTAATAATATGAACAAAACATAGAACATAGAACAGTACAGGCCCTTCGGCCCATGATATTGTGCCGACCTATTATCCTACTCTAATATCAAACTACCCTGCGTACCCTACATTTTACTATCATCCATGTGCCTGTCCAGGAGTCGCTTCAATATCTCCGTGTGCTGCAACAGAAACAGAAATTGCTGGAGAAACTCAGCAGGTTTGGCAGCATCAGTTCTGAAGAAGTGTCACTGGACTCTGCTTTCATTTCACAGATGCTGCCAGACCCGTTGGGTTTCTCCAGCAATTTGTGTTTTTGTTTCGTATTTCCAGTCTCTGCAGTTCTTTGTTTTATGTTAACAACATGCTACTTTGTTGTCCTACCTGCCAAAATGGACATTTTTACATAATCTCACTTTAAAATGCATTTGCCACATCTTTGGCACTCAATTAATCTATCTGTAACCCTTTGTAGCCTCATTATAACCTTTTCAATAAGAAAATAGCAGGGATTGTCACTCTATTAAGATACAACATGAACTGCTCAGCTCTCTATTTACACAGAAAGAGGCCATTTGGCACATCTTGGCTGTTTTGAGTCTTTTCCAAGAGATTTTCCACGAATTGCGCTCCCCAGCCTTACCCATACTCCTGCAATTAGTTTTCAAGAATATCTCCAAATCCCTCCTACCAATAGAGATAGTGGCTCTGTACCTATCATTGCCAAAAATGTTCAGAATTTTGTACACCCATATTTAAATATCTCCTTGGCCCTCGAAGGAGAATAACTGAAGTTGGGTGATGTTATGGTAGTGGGTATAACTAATCTTAGTGATGGAATGAGTGTATCGTCATAAGACTAGCTTATCAGCTGTCACAGGAGGGCTGTGTTAATGCTCTCCCACACTTTTTTGCCATCGGGTTGACGTGATCTTCAGAGAAGCTAATCGGAAAATCACAACAATGCAAAGCAGCTGCAGGATATCCCCCTTGTTTTTGCCTTTCCGGATTAATGTTTAAATTCAAGGTTGAAATCTTCAGGTGATGTTGGAAACTCCATTCCTTTGCCAGTAGGCGGAGTTCAATGGGTTCTGAAAGCCTATCTAATAATTTGTGGAAGTTTCGTTGCGTTCCACACTATCCAACTCCTGCGAGCTGTGTGTTTTACAATGGCTGAAAGATGTTTATGTCCCTCTTCAGGCCTTCGTCATTCTTGCTTTGTTTCTGTCCAGGCCATGAAGGTGTCGCTGAGGAAGCAGATGAGGGGTTTCTGCCACATTTGCAGACAGTTTCTAAATAACCCCAGCAGCACCGTCAAAGAGCAGGTCAGTGTGGACAAGGTCATCTCGAAGAGGCCTAGTAAGCAGGCTTCACAGCCCATGTAGAGTCAGCAGCCACAGACTGGACGGGTTCACCTCTGGTAGAATGGCACAGCAGTCACAACATGGCAATGTGCTGGGATTGAGTGGTTCTCATTACTTTGCTTTCATTCAACGCCATCTAAAATGCTGAGAGTAGTGAGGCTACATGCCAAGGCTGGGTTGGGTCTTTTGTTATTTCTTGTGCTCTGCCCTATCTGTAAAGCCATGTTCTACCACCTATCTTCTCCTCTATCCATCTTCAATCCACCTCCCCCTCTCTCCCTATTTATTTCAGAACCCTCTTCCCCATCCCCCTCTCTGATGAAGGGTCTAGGCCCGAAACGTCAGCTTACCTGCTCCTAAGATGCTGCTTGGCCTGCTGTGTTTATCCAGCTCCACACTTTGTTATCTCCAGCAGAGGTGGGGTGTGTGTCCTTCATTTCTGTCATGAGGCTCAGGAAGTGAACCAAAAGAATCACAGATTTCCCCTCGATGCTCCCTATCCTGGAGGCCGATTGGAATCTGCCAACTTTCAGAATCCCACATGAGGATTGGATTGGAGGATGAACAGCATTTTGGTGGGGTTTGCCAACTCTAGTTGGACAGATTCCTGGAGATGTTATCACAGGCCTTTTTACCTTCACCACACACCTCCTTCCCTGCCAGAGACATACAGCACTTTTATAACTCATGAAGATTTCAAAGAAAGTAAATAGGAAAATTATGTGTAAATTTGAAATAGATGCAATGTTTTCGCTGGGCTTCATTGGAAGTGATGACTGGGGATTAATGTTTAAATTCAAGGTTCAAATCTTCAGGTGATGTTGGAAACTCCATTAATTTGCCAGTAGATGGAGTTCAATGGGTTCTTAAAGCCTAGCTAATAATTTGTGGAAGAATCGTTGCGTCCCACCCTATCCAACTCCCGCGAGCTGTGTGTTTTACAATGGCTGAAAGATGTTTATGTCCCTCTTCAGGCCTTCGTCATTCTGTGTGATCTCCTGTTGGTTTTCAGCCACGAGGAACCACCCAGTGGCTCTGAAATGGTCGAGCCATTTGCGTACATCCCAGAGCTGTCCTTGCAGACCGAGCTTGTGACCTTCGTCCTGGATCATGTTTTTACAGCCCAAGACAACGAACACCCTGACAATGGTAAGCTCTGCTGTCGTCAGCTATTCCTCTGAACCTAGATCACTTCCAAACTTTATTTATTCCTTCTTAGCATGTGGGTGTCACGGTCAATTTGTTGTCTGATGCCCTTGAACCGAGTGGCCTGAAAGGCCCTTTTCAGAGGACATGTGAGAGTCTATTGTTGTGGGCCTGAAGTCACGTGTAAGCCTGACTGGGTACGACTGGCAGATTGCCTTCCCTAAAGGATATTAATAAACCCACATATGGCAATTGAAGATTGTTTCTGGGTCACTATTATGGAAGTTGGCACCATATTCCAGTTTATTCTTTAAATCGAAATTCTAGCAGCTGCCATAGTGGGATTTGAAGCCCATGAAGTCAGGACTCCAAGCCTGGGACTGGATCACTTGATAACTTGTACTATTCCAGGATTCAGATCACCCAGATTTTGATGCCAGGGCATCTTGTGCTTTGAGAGCACTTTAATGTATTTTTGCAACTCACAGCTTTGCTGCTCCATCCAAGGTCAAAGCCCTTCCTGTCCTGAAGTTGTTGAGTTCCAACTAGGAAATAAAAAAACAAAGTGCTAGAGAAGCTCAGCAGGTCTGGCAGCATCTGTGGAGAGAGAAACAGAACTAACTTTTAACCCCAGTGTGACACTTCTTTGGAAGAAGAACTCCAAAGAGTTTTGTCACAAAGTTCCAGGAGTTTCGGTCTAAGAGTCGGACTGGATTGGAAATGTTAACTGTTTCTCTCTCCACAGAAGCTGCCGGTCCTCCTGGGATTCTGCAGCACTTTTCAGTTTCAGGTTTCCAGCGTCTGCAGGACTTTGATTTCGACCTGGGGCTTGATTCCTTGAACTTCCTCTGCTGTCTTGTCCTGACCCTGTGAAGCCAGGCAGCAGGCAGTTTTCTCCTCTGGGGGGGCAGCGGTTGGCACAGCTGTCACCTGGTGCCAGATGAGAGTCACCTGAGCAGCAATCGGTCAAGAATCCATGGTACTGTGATCACTGTAGTATCCTGGAATTCCCCAACTGAGATCCATTGAAATGGCAAAGACTAGTGATCTAACCTGGCCCCTTCTGACTGCCTTTCTTTCCTTCTCTGCAACTGTCTGCACTGTGCTATTAATAACTGGGCTCTCCAAGGGATCATCTCTTAATTTGTAAATCAAACCACATGGCTGCTGTCTACAGTCAGGGTATCGATTCTGTATTTGATCATAACCATCACAATAGTGGTAACAGTGAAAATGCACTCATTTGGCTGGAAGGCATGTAGGGATGTCCGAAAGTTATGAAACATTGCATTTGCCTTCCAAACAAACAACTGAACCAGCATAATGAAATGTGAGGCTGGATGAACACAGCAGGCCCAGCAGCATCTCAGGAGCACAAAAGCTGACGTTTCGGGCCCAGACCCTTCATCAGAGAGGGGGATGGGGTGAGGGTTCTGGAATAAGCAGGGAGAGAGGGGGAGGCGGACCGAAGATGGAGAGAAAAGAAGATAGGTGGAGAGGAGAGTATAGGTGGGGAGGTAGGGAGGGGATAGGTCAGTCCAGGGAAGACGGACAGGTCAAGGAGGTGGGATGAGGTTAGTAGGTAGGAGATGGAGGTGCGGCTTGGGGTGGGAGGAAGGGATGGGTGAGAGGAAGAACAGGTTAGGGAGGCAGAGACAGGTTGGACTGGTTTTGGGATGCAGTGGGTGGAGGGGAAGAGCTGGGCTGGTTGTGTGGTGCAGTGGGGGGAGGGGATGAACTGGGCTGGTTTTGGGATGCGGTGGGGGAAGGGGAGATTTTGAAGCTGGTGAAGTCCACATTGATACCATTGGGCTGCAGGGTTCCCAAGCGGAATATGAGTCGCTGTTCTTGCAACCTTTGGGTGGCATCATTGTGGCAGTGCAGGAGGCCCATGATGGACATGTCGTCTAAGGAATGGGAGGGGGAGTGGAAATGGTTTGCGACTGGGAGGTGCAGTTGTTTATTGCGAACCGAGCGGAGGTGTTCTGCAAAGCGGTCCCCAAGCCTCCGCTTGGTTTCCCCAATGTAGAGGAAGCCACACCGGGTACAGTGGATGCAGTATACCACATTGGCAGATGTGCAGGTGAACCTCTGCTTAATGTGGAAAGTCTCCAGCATCTGCAGTTCCCATTATAACTGAATTAGCATGTCAGCCGTAACATAATCCTGAACTCGGACTTCCCAAGTCCCTTTGTGCTTCAGGTTTGCAAAGCTTTCTCTATTTAGAAAATAGGCTATGGCCCTATTTTTTTTTCATTTGAAAAAATATACTTTATTTGTAGGAAATACAAAAAATAACGGCCACGCTAGCCGCTCCGGGTTACCCTGGGGGTACGTATACCACCTGAAAGAAGAAAGCAAAAACAAAAGGAAACCACTGGTGGTCGAGTCCCTGCACAGTCCCTGTTGGCCCCCTGACCAGCTGGGCCCAGTTACCAAGTGGGGCCCCTGTTACATTGCAGCCGAGGGGGTCTCAACATGGTGGTCTTTCCCCCCCACACCTTGGCGGCAGCTGCCCTAAGCTTGAGCATGTCCCTCAGCACGTAGTCCTGGACCTTGGAGTAAGCCAGTCTGCAACACTCAGTCAGGGGTAGCTGTTTCACTGGAAGGCTATGCCCCTATTCTTCCTAGCAAAATACAGAACCTCAGACTTTATTATGTTGTATGTCATCTGCTATATATTGCATTAGCCTGTCTCTAACGAACATTTAAGTCAAGGTGCTTCTGATTAAACTATTTACTCATTTAGATTTAAAAAGAATACTCGCTGTCTTATCATTAGAATGGTTAGAGCGCAGTAAGAGGCCATTTACTTCTTCGTCCTCACCAGATCTCTGCAAGAATAACTTGGCGAGCCCATCATTGGACAATTCTTTCCCATTTATGTGTGTAGTTTGTAGGATGAACACCAGGTGGCAGCCACACTGCACACCTACTTATTTTTGTCTCTCAAGTAGGGCTGAAGATTCACGGGCAATCTTTCTGTCGGCACTGGGGAATTACAGAGGTCATTGGAGCAGTTTTGGGCCACTCTGCGCGTGTTTGCTGTGGAGACTCCCAATTTTTCTACTCTAGATTTATAAATGTAGTCATAATGGTGTGTTTTTTCAAGGCACAAGTTCCTGGCCCCAAAGGGCTGGTAGGAAACATAGAAATTATGGAATAGGAGCTTTAAAAAAAAATTCATTTTGTGGGAGGTGGGGTGTTTCTGGCTGGGCCAGCGTTTATTGCCTGCCCCGGTTGCCCTTTAGCAGCTGGTGATGAGCTGCCTTCTTGAACAGCTGTAAGCCATTCGGCCCCTCAAGCCTGCTCCCCCATGGGTCATGGCTGATCATGTAACTTCCTCCACGCCCCCATAAAGATCCGTTTAGCCCTAAAGACTGTATTCAATTTGAAGTTTTGAGTTACATCAGACAATTAATTTATATTCTGGGGAATCAAATTAAAAGCAAATCGAATTAAATAAAAATGAACAAATTCAGCTGGAATCAGGGAAATGGTAGACAGCACACTAAAAGAATGACTATTAAATTGAAATAATATTAAAAGTGAAAACTATCATGCTAGTCGTATTTTTATAGACATTATTCCAATCTCAGCTGGTAGTTTTGGGTATGGGCAGCTCATTTGTGTGAGAGACTGGGATGTGTACCTTCAGGATTAAACCCTTCTAGTGACTGAGACTCCTCCCTCTGTCATCCATGGCCAGGGCAGTATCCTGCTCAAAGGTAAAGGCAGATGCAGAAGTATTAACTTAACACCTCAGTCATGCCTCTTTCCTCTAAATGTTAATCCCCTTTTTGGTTCTGGATGTGAGTTTGCTCACTGAGCTGGAAGGTTAGTTTTCAGACGTTTCGTCACCATTCTAGGTAACATCATCAGTGAGCCTCCGACGAAACTGTTGACACTATTAGAAGAACAGGCTTCGTCGGAGGCTCACTGATGATGTTACCTAGAATGGTGACGAAACGTCTGAAAACTAACCTTCCAGCTCAGCGAGCAAACTCACATCCAGAACCTCAACCTGAGCTACAAATCTTCTCAAAACTCGCTAATAACCCCTTTTTGGTCCCTAATTCGTCCTACTCCTTGCACTGTTGATGTGCTCACAGAAGACTTTAGGATTTTCCCGTTCAGTTAGCTGCCAAGCTTTTATTGCAATAATCCCTCTTGGCTTCTCTTATTTGCCTCCTTTCTGAGCCTTCTGTACTAACCTTGGCTGTCAATTGTATTTACCCCTATTTGCTATCCTTCATATCTTGCAGTTTCTGTACTCGCTCATACAAGGCACTGGCAGTAATCTGGAGATTGCTTTTGAGGTCCTGCTTACTAACTTTCTACCTAGCTCCCTTAATTCCAATTGCAAGACCACTTCCCCATTCCTCTGTATGTGGACTGTGACCTTTGGTGGTTTGGCCTCCCCCAGAAGAATGATGTGTAGCCATTCTGTTATATTCCAGACTCGAGCACCATGGCAGGCAGGGTTGGAGGGGTGGGTTTGCGAGGAGCGGTATGGTGGCAGGGGGTTATGTTGCAGTTTGGACGAGCCCGCTATCAGCTGCAGGGCCTTGCAGGCTACCAGAATCGGTAGAACACACCTTGGTGAATACACACATATAAATGAGAGCCCATAGCAGTCAGTGACAGTGTAAACACTGGAAAGATCAGTAGGTAACCTTGAAAATGTACTTGGATGTGCATTTGAAGTGCTACACATACAAAGCTATGGGCCTGGTGTGTATAAGTGGGACGAGTGTAGGAGATAGTGTATTTTGGGTGGTACATGCTTAATGGACATCTCTAGTACTATATGATTCTAGTCAGGTAGTGGGGTTAGTTTGTTGATGTGAGATGCTGTAAATCAGTTGAGAACATGTTAGCCACACCTTTGACAGGTTAATTGTGGCTAGGATTTGTGGAGACACTGGTATAGTTGTAATGTCACTGTACTGATAACCCACAGCCAATTTTCTGGGGACAGCGGTTCGAATCTCGCCATGGCAGAATAGCCAGCATAATTGTAGCCAGTGTCAACTGTTGTAAAAGCCCCCTGGTTCACTAACATCCTTTAGGGAAGGAAAACCGCCCTCTTTACCTGGTCTACATGTGACTCCAGACCCACAGCAGTATGCTTAACTCTTAAATGGCTCTCGGGGCAGTTAGGGATGGGCAGTACACACTGACCTAGCCAGAGACACCCACATTCTGTGAGCAAAGTTAAAATAAAAGATGTTTGGAGAACAGCTTTGTTTTCCTGGAGTGGGACTTGAACTTAAAGTCATCTGATTCAGAAGGGTATAGTTACCACTGAGCCAAGCTGCTACAGTGGAAGCTCACACCACAGCCCAGAGCTGCCCTTGACCATCAAATTACTACGAGGCTGTTGGCCTTAAGCTCAACTTCAGAGACTACAGCACAAACTGCATGCAGGACCAAGAGGGATGTGCAAATTTGGAGCAGCCATCTATCACCGGAGGTAAGAAACTAGGACCCCCCACCCCCCTCCCTCCCCATCTTCATTCTGTGGTAGACTTGAGATATTCCTCAGCATTATTTTACAGTCGTACAGCACAGAAACAGACCCTTTGGTTGGCATGGACATGGTGGGCCAACAAAATACACTGATCCCATTTACCTGCACTTGTTTCATAGCCTACAATACCATGGCATTTTAAGTGCTCATTCAAATGCTTCGTAAATGTTCTGAGAGTTTCTGCCTCCATCACCCTGTCAGGCAGCATGTTCCATGTTTCTAGTACTGATTTTTTTTTCTTAGATCTTCTCTAAACAACTTGCTCCCCGCTCTAAACGTTCGCCCTCTGGCAGAAAAGATTCTGCCAATCAACTTGGTCTTTACCACCGACAATTTTGTATACCTCAGTCAGATCACCCCTCAGCCTCTTCTGCTCCAGGGAAAACAAGCCCAGTCTACCCAGCCTCTCCTTGTAACTGAGACTTCTCATCACAGGCAACATCTTGATGAATCTCTTTTGCATCCTCTCCAGTGCAATCATGTTCTTCTGGTAGTGTGGCGACCAGAACTGAACATAAGTTGTAACAAGACTTCCTTACTCCTATATTCCTGGTTAATGAAGGAAAGTATCTCGTATTCCTTCTGCATCACCCTGTCTACCTGTGCCGACACCTTGAGGGATCTATAGACTTGTGCACCAAGGCCCCTTTGTTCTTCAGTACTCCCTAGGGAACAATCATTCATTGTACAAATCCGTCCCTTTTTTAGGACTGACAAAATGCATCACCTTGCACTCGGCAGGATTAAATTCCAACTGTAATTGCTGTGCCCAATTTACCAGTTGATCATCTGCAAGCTTACTAATTGTACCTTCTACATTCACAGCCAAGTCATAAATGTAATGAGCAATAAACAAGATCCCTGGGGTACACCACTTGTCACAGCTTTTCAGTTTAAGAAAAAGCCCTCCACGGTCACCATTTGCCTCCTAGTTTGAAGAAGGGAAAGGATATTTTCCCTGGCCATCCCTAACTCATCCTCAGTAAAACAGATTATCTCAATGCTGTTTTGGGGTTTTGCTGTGTGTAAATTGGTTGCTGTGTTCCCTTCATTAGAACAAGTGACTACTTCATTGGCTACACGATGCTTTTGGGACTTTCTGAGATTGTTTAAGGTCACAGATGGGGAGTTAAGGAGTCCAAAAATGAGCCATATCCATGAGTTAAGGTTTAACTAATATAGTGATGAGACTTTGACGTGAACTGTGATCTAACTCAGCGAGCATGGACAAATGCTACGTTAGGAGGTTGAAACCTATACAGCACAGAGTAGGTGCTGTGTAGTCTCCCTATTGTACAAGGTCTATTAAAAAAAAACATTGTTTAAAAGTAACCTAGATATTAGCCTAGACCTTGTGCGAAGAACTCCTACTAGACCAGATACAAGCTTCAACTCTTTGGTGCAGTTGGAATTTTGGAGATTGGGTGTGGTTTGCCTGAGAATATTTTTAAATTCACACCATCTCGAGTCTTGTATTTACTGTTTTGCTAGTCTATAAAGTTGCTACAATGAGATTTCTTTTAATAAAGGATAGAGTATGAAGTAGTTTATCATTATATGTACACGCTGGTAGTGATTGATGTTTGCACTTATTGGTAGAGTTCCAAGACTGTATTATGTTAGAGTTGGAAACCTGTAAACAGACGGGTCTGGAATTGGGAGAATTCTTTTGCCTCATTTAGTTTCTGGGACTAGGATGCTTCAGTGTGTGAAAATGAACATTAACTGATAACACAATAAAACAAGCAATGTTGGTGTACAGTAGGAAAATTGTAAGTGATATTAGGCCACCTCTTCTCCTGATGATTTTATTTTGAGTAACTTGTGGATTGCACATTCCAATGGAATCGTCCTCTGTAGAAGTTTAACTTCACCTAATATATATTATTAATAGAGTACTGTCTGAAACTGTAATAAAGGATGGTTCAGATAAATTGGGGAAGTAAAAACAGAGTCTCCATTTATTAAACAGACAGGTATTTAATATATACAAGTTTTTATGTATATACATATATATATTAGGATATAGGAATTAGAAACAGATATAGGTCATTTGGCCCCTGCAGCCTGCTCCATCATTGCCCCCCATGGGGGGAATCTGATAGAGATTCTAACAGGGCTGGCCATAGGAAAGATGTTCCTGATTACCAAGGAGTCCAAACCAGGGGTTACAGTTGAATGGACAGGGTAGGCCATTTAGGACTAGATGAGGAGAATTTTTTTCACCCAAAGAGTGGTGAACCTATGGGATTCTTTGCTGGGAAAGGCAGTTGAGGTCAAAACAATAAATGATTTTAAGAAGGAATTAGATATAGTTCTTGAGGCTAATGGGATCAAAGGGGGGAAAGCTGGAACAGGGGACTGAGTTGAATGATCAGCAGGATGGCAGACCAACTTTGAAGGGCTGAATGGCCTACTCCTGCTCCTGTTTTCATTGTATCAATGTTACATTGAGATCAGACCTCATCGTTTACCTTACCCACAATGCTCCATTTCCCTTGACATCTTAAATAACTTGAAATCTATTAATTTCTGTCTTGAGTATACTCAAGAACTGAACCTCTACAATTCTCTGGGGAGAAAATTCCGCCCTCTGAGTGAAAAAGTTCCTCCTCATTTCAGTCCTAACTGCCTTACCTCTTACTCAGAGACTGAGTCCCATGGTTCAGCCAGAGATAACATTCTTCCTGCATCCAGCCCTAAAAGCCCAGAATTCTGTTTTGCTTCCATGAGACAACTTCTCAATTTTCTAAACACCAGGGATCACAGGCCCAGTCTCCTCAATCCCACCATCCCAGGATCAGAGCATCATTGCTGTTACATTATGGCAAGTCAATCCTTCCCAAAGGAAAGAACATGCACTACTTCAGGCGCGATCGTTTAGACAGCTTCAAATGCCAAATTTCACTGTATATTAGTTGAAGGAAAATTGGTATTTAGATTTTTATATTTTAAATAGTAATGGTCACCAGGAGGCACCTAACTTTATTTTATATCAGTATGGTTTCTGTGGTCTTCTCATGATGAATACTGGGTGAGTTAGTTTGGAAAGAAAAAGGCAAGGAGCTGGGAAGTAGGGTCACAAGTTAGCGTGAGCATAAGGTTATGAAGGTGAACCACACAGATTGTGTGGTGGGGTGTTATGGGGTACAGTACATTCAGTGGCCTGGTTAACATGACGGTATCGGGAGGTAACTGATCAGAGTTTAATCGACACGGACCCTGTTGAGGTTCTTGGTGATAGGTAGGGCAAAGGGCGGAGGCGTCTGCCTCCCAATCAATATGTCCTGGTGCTCAGTCATGAAGAAGTGCTTGGAGAAGTTAGTAATGGTCCGCATCAACCCCAGCATCCCCAGTTGCTTTCATCCACTACATCTCGCTTACTGTTGCAATAGGTCCATGAAAGACACCATCTCCCTGACCTTACGCTCATCCCCGGAACACCTGGATAACAAGGACATCTACATCAGACTCTTATTGATTTTAACTCTGCCTTCAACACCATAATTCCAACTAAACTCATCTCCAAACTCTAAGATCTAAGACTCTGTTTCCCCCCCTCCCCACCAACCTCTGCAACTGGATCCCCAACTTCCTGACCCACAGACCACAAACAATAAGGTTAGCTCACAACACTTCCTCTGTGATAATCCTGAACACAGGTGCTCTGCAAGGCTGTGACCTCAGCCCTTCACTATATTCTTCATACAGTTAACAACTGTGTGGCCAAATTCTGCTCTAATTCCATTTGTAAGTTTGCTGATGACATTGCTGTAGTGGGTTGGATCCCAAATGATGAGACAGAGTACAGAAAAAAGATATCAAAGTGTGAGGCTGGATGAACACAGCAGGCCAAGCAGCATCTCAGGAGCACAAAAGCTGACGTTTCGGGCCTAGACCCTTATCTAGGCCCGAAACATCAGCTTTTGTGCTCCTAAGATGCTGCTTGGCCTGCTGTGTTCATCCAGAAATTACGGACAGTTGTGAACACAATGCAATCAATCAAAAAAAGTCAGCCTTCCTTCCCTTGACTTCGCCTACACTTCCTGCTGCCTCGGGAAAGTAGCCAATATAATCAAAGACCCATCCAACCCTAGTTATACTCATTTCCACCTATTCCATTGGGCAGAGGATGCAGAAGTTTGAAAATATGTACGGACAGATTGAAGAACAGCTTCTTCCCCGCTGTTATCAGACTTTTGAAATGACATCTCGTAGTTGATCTCTCTCTGCACCTTCCCTGTAGCTGTAACATTATATTCTGCATTCTGTTCTATCAACCCTGAAGTATTTATGTAAAGTATGATTTGTCTGGTTAGCACACAAAACAATACTTATCACTGTATCTTGGTACATGTGACAGTAGTAGATAAAATTGAATCGAATCAAATCAAGGTATGTAGGAATGAATATTTTTAAGGCAGGAGGTAGATTGATTCTTGCTGGGTAAGGCATCGATGGTTATTGGGGAACAGTTGGGAATGTGGAATTCAGTCACCTATCCTAATGAAGGATGGATCAGGCGTGAGGAGCTGAATGGCCTCCCTTGGCTCCAAATTTGTGTGAGAAGTCAATTTAGACAGTTGACTTGTTGGCATCAGTCCGAGTTGTTACCTACCCCACTTCATTTTGTTTCAGATGAGGAATGCAAAGTGGGTAGACTGCACAAGAGGAGAAATCTCCTGGCTGCTTTCTGTAAACTGATTGTGTTCAGTGTGGCGGAGATGGACATTGCTGCTGACATCTTCAAACAGTACATCAAGGTAAAGATTTTGCATCTTACATATTATCTGTCTTTGCTATTTGCTATTGTCACATGGACATTCCTGGTCAGACCTACATTTCTTGCCCATCCCCAAGTGCCCCCGAGCAGGTGAAGGTTAGGTTCTTTTCAGAGGGCGGTTTAGAGCTGACCATTGCGGCAAGCTGGAGTCACATGTAGAACAGACAGCAAAGAATAACACCCAGCTGAGCAAGAAGATGAGGTTTCAGCTTTGCAGAGCTACAATTATCTGCTGAACTCTTCAAGTGGTGAATGATTAAGACAGAGATGAGGAAGCATTTCTTTCTCTCAGCAGGGGTAGTGAACCTGCAGGGTCCTTTACTGCAGCTGTTGAGGCTGGGTCACTGAGAATATTCAAGACAGCAATAGACAGATTTTTAATCAGTTAGGGAATCAAGGGTTATGGGCAAAAGGCAGGAATGTGTAGTTGAGGATTATCAGAGCAGCCACAATCCCACTGAAAGCAGAGCAGACTTGATGGGCTGAATGGCCCACTTCTGTTCCTATATCTTATAGTCTTATGGACCCAACCTCCTGACTCATACTCAAGACTGCCATTGGCAACTCCTCGGTATATAGATATTACAGAGTGAATTAGAACAGAAATGTATGTGATGGTATGACATTGATAAGTCAGTATATTAGCATTGTAAAGGAACATTTAAAAATAATCCCAGGAAACCACTTGTTTTTACTTGTGGAAGAACAATAATGTTTTTAATCATATTTTTAAAGATTCTTTCATGTGATGTGGGTGTCACTGGCTAGGCTAGCAGTTATGGAGTCATCAAGTCATTGAATCCTGCAGCATGGAAACAGACCCTTTGGTCCAATTAGTCCATGCTGACCATATTCCCAAACTAAACTAGTCCCACCTGCCTCCAAACATTTCTTATTCATGTACTTATCTAAATGTCTTTTAAATGCTGTAACTGTACCCACGTTCACCGCTTTCTCTGAAAGTTCATTCTACGCACAAACCAGTCTGTGTAAAAACAAAAAAAGTTGCCCCATGTCTTTTTAAAATCTTTCTCCTCTCACCTTCAAAAGAAGGTTAAAAAGGCACCAAATGGGCAACTTTTTCACACAGAGGGTGGTGCAGGTATGGAATGAGCTGCCAGAAGAAGTGGTGGAGGCTGGTGCAATTACAACAACTCAAAGACATTTAGATAAGTACATGAATAGGAAGGATATGGCCTAAATGCAAGCAAACGGGACTAGATAAATTTAGGATATCTGGTTGGCATGGACAAACTAGACCGAAGTGTCTGATTCTGTGCTGTACATCTCTATGACTCTATGACATATTTCCTGCCCGTTTGCCTTCCCTTGAGCTAAACATTGATTACCTTTGAGACAAGATCCATTTTATATAGCGTAGTTCTGTATGGAGTAAAACTTGCTCTGTCCCGTCCAGTAATTACCTCAGGCCTAACCTCAGAAGAGCATTCCCAACTGCATGAGTATAATTTTCTTTTACTGTTTCACTCGTTTCTCTGTGGCTTCTCCAGAGTTTGGTAACCAACTTAGTGCCAATTTGTACTGAATTAGGAGTCGCTATGTGCTCTGAGCCCCTCAGCTACTCGAAACAGATTGATGCTGTCCGCAGTCATTTCACTTAAGGCGTCACAGTTCAGTGCAGAGATGAGGCTTTCATCTCATTAGTTCAGGCTGAATTCAAATCGAGGTTTTAATCTGATACCACTGTGAATAAGAAAAGAGCGAATGACTCTTACACTCATGTACAATGGTTTACTCACAAAATATGTGTCTGTTTCTTAACAGTATTACATTGACTATGGAGACATCATTAAGGAAACACTCAGCAGGACCAGGCAGATTGATAGAATTCAGTGTGCAAAGACCTTAATTCAGAGCTTGAAGCAGGTAAAAACCCCTTGTGCATGCATGGGCAGAAAGCAAGGAGCTCCAGCCTAAGGGGCTATTATAACATGTTTAGAAATGAGTCAGTGACCCATTCTGTAGCTAAAACCTAAGCCAGACCTTAATATCCCTGTTATTGTTGCTTTGTTCATCTTGTTACTTGACTTTTCCTTGAACATTGCCACTAATAAACCTCATAATAAAGCTCAGAAAGAAGACAATACTTTCTGAGCACAGTGAGCCTTTGTGGTCTGAAATGCCCTGCCTAAAAGGGTGGTGGAAATAGACATGGTAGTAAATTTCAAGGAAAGGAACTGGGCATTTTCTTGCAAACATTAGACTATAGAGAAAGAACAGGGGACTGGGATGAAATGGATCAGTCTTTCAAAGAGCTAGCATAGGCTTGGTGGGATTCTGCACTGAAACGTACAAATCCCATATCTGAAATGAAAATCAAATAACAAGGCTGCTGGAAGTCTGAAACAAATACAGGGAGTGCCGAAGAATCACAGCAGGTCTGGCAGCATCTGTGGAGAGCGAAGCAGAGTTAAAGTTTTGAGACCAATATGACTCCCTTTCAGAACTTACCTGGAAGTTCATATGGACAACCTGAATAAAAGTCATAGCTGGCTTGAAACATTAAGTTTGTTTCTTTCTCCATAGACGCTGCTAAACCTGCTGAGCTTCTCCAGCATTCTCTGTGTATATTTCAATTCCCACAACTGGACTGGGCTGGGCTAAATTTATTTCTGTACTTACTTTAATATTAATGGTGCGATAAACATCATCGATCTTTGTAAACGTTATTTATTTTATTCAAATTTATTTTGGAAATGTGAGCATGACTGGGAGAGCCACCATTTATTGACTATCCTTGGTTTCTGTTGAGAATGAGCCACCTGCCTGAACCATTGCAGAACACATGATCAAGCTAATCCTTAAATTCAGGTCACTGGTCATTGCCGCTTGACTCAGAGCTTTGGTGACTGTGTTACATTTTATTTGTGACCATTTTAAAGGCATTTTGCACTTTATAAATTAACCAAGAGATGTTGTATAAATCACATTCTTTGAATGCTGTATATTTTGCAAAGCTACAGACACTTCAATTTGGTTGTGATTAACATTTGCCTATTCTGCTGCTTTGTGGAAATGCAGCTTAATCATGTGCCACTCGCTGACTGTAGTTGATCTTTCAAAGCAATATTCAAATTTGTGGACGTAGTAATTTTGAGAGAATTTTAATTTTGATGATGTACTTGTTAGAACCCTGTAAGTTTCCCTAAGCCGCTGATAACTAGGTCTGTAAAGGACAGCTTGTCACTCGGGGTGAAAATACCCTTTTCCTCTAGAGGTCTTTGTGAGATGTTTTTGAGGGTGACTTTTTCATTTTCTCAGGCTGTTCTTTTGTTTTCAGGGTTTACTTTTTCATTCTCACTAATTCCTTTATTGGACGATGCATACATTATAGTAACAAAGCCTCTGTATTTGCGTTGAATTTCTTTTAGACTTTTCTTTTGGAAAGTAAGATCGCAAATACCAAAGAATATTTTAATGCATATTATTAAACCTTTTAACCTAGAGTCCATGAATAAGGTGTTCTTGTTAATGAATGACAAATAAATCTCCCATACCCTGCTTCCAAATGGGGTGCATGCACACGTTGTAAACAGCCCCTTGTCCAAGACCATGCACACTACCCTTTCTTTGTTCCAAGTTGAATACCAATAATCAGAAGCTCCCTTAGTTTGGGGCCAACAATATTTTTCTTGAACTATTTGCTGATTTTTGAGGACTTGTTCAGATGGTTTCCCCGATTGCTCAGGATCAGAATAGTGAGGTAGTCGTTTTTGACTGACACAGATGCAATGGGCCAAAGGGTCTTTTTCTGTGCTGTAGATCTCTACGCTTTTATGCCACTATGACTTGAAAATGAGTGCTTTTCAAGCAATTGTTGAACTTTCAATTTGAGCCACCTCTGCAGAACCAGCCCTTACCACATGATCACCCGCGGCCTGGTCTTGGACTATAAAGCCACTGTTTGGAGCGAATTTCAATTCTGCTTTGCTTGAGTTAAATTTTAGCTTAGTGTTATTTAAAACACAAGAGGCATTGGAAGGCTTAGGTCTTCATGTGTGGCTGACCATCAAAGGCATGTCCAAACTCTCTCCTACGTTTTGAAATCTTTATGGATCTTTAATCAGGTGTCATGAGCATTGTCCACTTATCCTGCACTGCCAATGCTGGGGCCTTTCTTCCTCTGATACCTGCTCCTCTTCTACATTTGGGCTATGCATTGTAGTCAAAATTTTGACAAGCTCTCCTGTCAAAGCACTGCCTGTTCCAGTATGGCAGTATGGCACGGTGGCTCAGTGGTTACCACTGCAGCCTCACAGCGCCAGGGACCTGGGTTCGATTCCCGCCTTGGGCGACTGTCTGTGTGGAGTTTGTACATTCTCCCTGTGTCTGCATGGGTTTCCTCCGGGTGCTCCGGTTTCCTCCCACAGTCCAAAGATGTGCAGGCTAGGTGGATCGGCCATGCTAAATTTCTCATAGTGTACAGGGGTCTGTGTGTTATAGGGGGATGGGTCTGGGTGGGATGATCCAAAGGGCAGTGTGCACTTGTTGGGCCAAAGGGCCTGGTTCCACACTGTAGGGAATCTAATCAATCTAATTAATCTCTGAAGTTAGGTAAAGAACAAGACCAAAATAGCTTTCTTTAAGCAGCAAGTGCGGGCTACAGCAAATGAGAGAAACAGCTTCCATTTCTTGTGAACATTTTAGTGCTGTCATTTGACCAGTGCTCAGTGTCCTGCCAGCCCCGCCGCGGCCAACTCCTGGGCCTGTCCTCAAAATGTAATCGGACCCCATCTCTCTGAATAACCTCCATTCAGGCCTCTGCTGCTTATGGCCCTCTGACCATTCAGAATAATTTCATTAGCCACCCAATCACAGATTTCCCCTCTCCTGCCTTTCCTACTCACCCAGTCATTGATTCTGTCTCTAGAGGAGCAGCAAGGGTGGGAGAGAGGGAACCTGTGATTGGAGGAGCAGAAAATGTGGGAGAGAGGAAATGTGTGATTTGGAGGAGGAGAAAAGGCATCAAAACAGGAATGTATGATGTGAGGACCTGAGAAGGTGTGAGAGAGGCAATGTGTACCTAGGAGAGATGGAGCAGCCTGCGTGGCAGAGACTCAGTCTCTTTTCGGAGGAGCTATTCCTCAAAGTGTCTATTTCCCCCTCTTCCCCCAGCGCCACATAGACAGGAAACTATATTGTCCAATTCTAATCAAATATTCAGGGGTGATTTTGAGGCGGTTTGGGGGGCGGGGGGGGGGGCGAGAGTTTTTCCGTTGATCTTCTTGTGTATTGTGAGCACTATCGTCATTGGTATTTGCTACTAAAATGGAATTTCAGGTTGAGATATTCTTGTGATTTGCCTCATAACATTTGGGGCAGAAAATCCCCATCAAAGTTAAAATGCTGTCTATATAATCCCCATTAGAGTTAAAATGCTGCTTTATATAATCCCCATCAGAGTTAAAATGCTGTCTATGTAATCCCCATTAGAGTTAAAATGCTGTTTTATATAATCCCCATCAGAGTTAAAATGCTGTTTTATATAATCCCCATTAGAGGTAAACGCTATCTAATTTGAGGCCTGTATATTTAATGATGTGTTAATTATTGTTGCAGCTGTTTAATGAGCTGTTGCAAGGCCAGGGTTCCAGTTTGGACAGATGGTCCCAGCCATTCACCAGCATCAAGGACTTGGCCCGACGTTTCTCGCTGACCTTTGGTTTGGATCAGTTGAAAACAAGGGAAGCGATGGCAATGCTGCACAAGTACAGCCCATTTCTCAATTTCGCTGAGCATTCGCTGTCGTGTTACCATATTACTTGCAACTTGCTGTTTTCTCCTTTCCTCACCTGACACCCTCTGTTTTGGCAGGAATGGTATCGAGTTTGCCTTCAAAGATGACAGTACCAACAGCAAGGGGCAGCCTCCTCCGAACATGGCTTTTCTGGACATCTTGAGCGAGTTTTCCCCCAAACTGTTGAAAACAGACAAAAGAACTGTGTAAGTGAATAATTATTCCTAATTTACAAATGAAAGAATGCAACTTGTTTCTTTGTTAATATTGCCGTCCCATCAACACGTGGAATTACATTGAGTATATGACACAGAAATAGGTCATTTGGTCCAACAATTCCATGCTGATGTATGTGCACCATTTAAATCAAAGGGCACTGCTGACTTTGCTAAGTATTTAATTTGTGCCATCCTTTCTGTGCTGGTTCCCGATTGATTTGCTCAGAGCTTTCGGTGATTACTTATTTCCATCTGCTTTGTTGCGAAGACATTTATTTTGAACTAATAGTCCTGTGTAGATGACGTATCTGACAACTTGTAGACTAGGATCACATTACTGTTACACGACAAAAAACACGGGATTGTTGGCCCTACAAATGGAGTCAGATGGATAGCTGTTTAGTTTGGGTGTTTTATGTACCTGGGTGAGTAAATAATGAATAGGCTGAGGAGGAAATCAAGAAAGTGGGACTAATTGGTTAGCTTTATCAAAAAGCCACCATGATGGATTGAATAATCTTCATCTGTCTGACTCTATGGGTGGAATTGTACCACTCTGAAATGTTTTCTGTTGTGGAGACCAAGAGCAGGCCCTGATCCTGATAGTGTTGCTGAGGAAGGTTTTTTTAACCTTTATTCATTCACAGGATGTGGGCATCACTGGCCAGGCAGCATTTATTGCTATCAGTGTGGAGTCAGATTAAGGCCAGTCCAGGTAAGGATAGCACTTTCCTTCCCTGAAGGACATTGGTAAACCAGATGGGTTTTTCCAACAATCAACAATGGATTCACAGTCATCATTAGATTCCTAATTCTAGACATTTGTTGAATTCAAATTCTGCCATAGTAGGATTTGAACCCAGATCCCCAGAATATTAGAGATTATTTCCCCCTCTCTCCCTATTTATTTCACCGCCTCCCCCTCTCTGCCTATTTATTTCAGAACCTCCTTCCCCTCCCCCATTTCTGAAGAAGGGTCTAGGCCAGAAATGTCAGCCTTCCTGCACCTATGATACTGCTTGGCCTGCTGCGTCCATCCAGCTCTGCACCTTGTTATCCCCAGAATATTATCTGGGTCTCTGGGCTAACAGTCCAATGATAATACCGCTATGTTATCATCTCCCCAGTAGGCAGGAAGCCCAGATCTTACGATGTGAAAGCAGGCCATTTGACCCATTGAGCTCACAAAAAGCATTCCACCCAGACCCATTCCCCTACCCTATCCCTGATACCCTACATTTCCCACGACTAACCCAGCTAGACATCCCTCGACACTGAGGGACAATTTAGCATGGCCAATCCACCTAACATGGACATTTTGGACTGTGGGAGGAAACCAGAGTGCCCAGAGGAAACCCACACAGACAACCTCACACCGAGTGCCTGAGGGTGGAATTGAATCCAGCTCCCTGATGATGTGAAGTAGCAGTGCTAACCACAGAGCTAGCCCCTGCCTGTATGCTAGAGGGCATGAAGCTGTGAGTGACTAGCAGCCTCTCCACAGCTCGCTTGTGCTCTTCCATCCCTGTGGTAGGGATAACTTAAAGGAGATGTCCTATGTCTCTCACCAAGACAGAGCCTTTAGGGATCTGCCACACTTTGGTTTAGGTGAGGGGACTGTCTAAGTTGGGATGTGCTAAGTCTTGGCAGCATTATTGCCTCCAATTAGTTCCTAAAGGTGCCTAATTAGGTACATGGCTCAACCACGCAGGTAGATAATTCTGCATTGACCACGTCTCTGCAAAAAGCACTCAGCGATGCACAATGAACCCCAAATAATAGATTCACGATTCATTCCCACTCCTGCAATTCCACCATATGATCCAAACATAAGTCCTGTGACATCTTAAATCTCCTGATCTTGATTTGGTTCTGCCAATCAGGTCAGCCCATAGAATCATTACATTAAAGCACAGAAGGCCATTCAGCCCATCAAATTCAAGCTAACTCTACAAATATGTAAAGAAGGGACAAAAAGAGGCCATTCAGCCTTAGACCCTTAGAGTCATGCAGCACGAAAACAGACCCTTCGGTCTAACCAGTCCATGCTGATCCTTTGAGCCTGCTCCGCCATTCAATAAGATCATGGCTGATCTGATTTTAAACTTACGTCTACAGATCCCTGATGTGTGAAACCCTTGGTAATCAAGAATTGTCCACCTCCACAATAACTAAAGACTCTGCATCCACTGCCTTTTGAAGAAGTTAATTCCAAAGACTCCCAACCTTCAGAACAAAGAAACTCTCTGTAGAACAATCCACTCAGTTCCTATTCCCATGGTCTATCTCCCATGTGATCTCTTACCCCTCAAAAGTTGATCTAATTTCTTTTTGGAGCATTCGTCATTGTCACACTTATGGATGGTGCATTCCAGGTCACTTCCACTCACCGTCTCACTACGTAACAAGGCTTGTCCCCACATTTCACCTGCCATTTTACCAAATAAACTTAAATCTAAACCCTTCTAGAACCTGAGCCATTGATGATGGAAACATATTCTGGTTGTCTGTCCAATCCAAACATACACCTCAATCAAATCTCTCCGAGAGCCTCTTTTACTCCAGTGAGAACTTTGAATTGTTTATAAAATTATATTAATATCGTTTTTGGAAGGTGTATTTTACCATTCATGTGGATGGCTGTGGCTCATTGCTGTGGAGGTTTTCTTCAGAAATGCTGTTCTTTAAAAATAAATCAAGGTCTTTGTGAAACACTGACCTTAACCCAACATTGTTCAGAAAGCAAGTGGTTGTGGCCCCCTGTGTTGTATTAATGGAAAACTGTTTACATTTATGACAGGTAGGTAAACCTTTTGAAGGTCATTAGAATCAGGACCTTAGAATCAAGAATCAGAAGCAAGAATTGATTTTAGTTTAGAAAACCCAGAGTTAAAAAAAGTTAGGGGAGTTCAGAGCACACCTGACTAGGGCAAGGAGAACGTTTCGTTCCTTTCCTTACAGGAATTTGGGACAGTTCAAGGAAAATGTAGCTACCTCAGCGTAAAACTTTATTCTATACATCTTCCAAATCGGGAGAGCTTGCTTAGCGAGTTCTGAGTCATTAGAATCTGAGAAAGATTAAGCTTTAAGTTTTGCGAATATTCATTTAAGAAGGAAAGAAACTGGAGATAATCAATTAACTATACAATGAAGAATCAACAAATTTGAAACATTAACTCTGCTTTCTTCCCACAGATGCTGCCAGACCAGCTGGTTTTCACCAGTATCTTCTATTTTTGTTTTAGATCTCTAGTATCCGCGGAAAGGGTCACCGGATCCTAAACATTAACACTGTTGCCCCTTCACAGATGCTGCCAGACCTGCTGAGCTTTTCCAGCAACTTTGTTTTTGTTCTGCATTTCTTTGTTCTTTATGAGACCTTAAAGATTTTAAGTAAAGGGGTAATTTCTCTGTACTTGAATTCTTGTATATTAAATATCATTTTGTTAAATTTTTAAAGATTTTCCTAAAGTGACTGCTATACTCAGGTAGACTAGTATGTCGTTATTGTTTTCATTTTGTCTTGTGTTATCAACTTCTGTTGTTACAGAAACTCTGCAACTTCCTGTGACAGTGCATCAGTGACTAAAATCCATATTCACTAAATAAAGCAATATGATCTACCAGGCCGGATTGCATTCAAAGATCTGACTTGCCCAGTAATGTTGCCATCCAGGATCGTAACAGAATGAGATAGTAGGAACTGCAGATGCTGGAGAATCTGAGATAACATGGTGTAGAGCTGGATGAACACAGCAGGCCAAGCAGCATCAGAGGAGCAGGAAGGCCCAAAACGTCAGCTTTCCTGCTCTTCTGATACTGCTTGGCCTGCTTTGTTCATCCAGCTCTGCACCTTGTTATCTCATAACAGAATGACACTGCTTGTCCAACCCAACATTGTGTCTAAAATCCATCTGGTAAATAGGCTTTGTGTCCTTTCAAAGACCTTCATAAGTTTGCTTCCATGTGGCGAGCAGAACTGGACACATTATTCAAGGTGTGATTTAAGCAGAATTTTAAAAATGTTTATCAAGATTTGCTGGTTTTCACTCAAAAAAGTACTTAAGGTTTAAGATCTCATGTACTTTGCAGGATACTCCATCAATATGTCTTTTATTTTTCAATTTATTCATTGGAAGAGGCATCACCAGCTGGACCAGCATTTATTGCCCATCCCTAGTTGCCATTGAGAAGCTGGTGGTAAGCTGCCTTCTTGAACCGTGGCAGTTCACCTGCTATAGATAGACCCATGCCCTAAGGGAGAGAATTCCAACGTTTGAACCATGTGACTCTGAAGGAACTGCAATGTATTTCCAAGTTAGGGTGGTGAATGGGTTGGAGGGAAACATGCAGGCAGTGGAGTTACATGTTTCAGCTGCCCCAGTCCTTCTAAATAGTAAAGCTGATAGGTTAGAAAGGTGCTGTCTGTGGAGTCGTAGTGAATTTTTGCAGTGCAACTTGAATACACTGCTGCTGCTGAGTGAATGTTTGTGGATGTTGTCCCAGTCAAGTGGGCTGCTTTGTCCTGGTTCTTCAAAATTTTACAGCTGCACCTATCCAGGCAAGTGGGGAGTATTCCATTACACTCCTGACAGTCTTACTGCCTGAACCCTCACCAAGGTCCTTCTGTCGCTGCAAACTCTTTTGAACTGTGCCAATTAATGGATTTCAAGTAGAGGCTTCAGATGCAGTTTCTGTGACATGAAAGTCTTTTTTTTTGTCCCTCTTTTATACATCCCTTCGGTGCTTTCAACCATTCAGTCGCTGTCATTTTATGCTCAGATACAATTACCTGGAGAGATTTGTAACAGACCAGATGGCAGCAGAGAATGGAGAGGAGTGGCTTCCACTGATTTTGTACAGAAGGTCTTTGTTGGATTGTAGAGATGATGACACTGTATCCACAAGCAGCAGTGACCAGAGTGCGATGTCTCCAGTACAGCCACAATTCAAACCATCATCTCTAAAAAGGAGGCTGCAAACTGGTAAGCAGTTCATACAACGTGCAAAATGGGCTCCTATCTGTATTCCTCCTTAATCTGCTGAAATGATCATCCTGTTCTAACTCACTCTTTCCTAAGGCCCCATAACGTAACATTACTTATCTACCTTAATCTGGTTTTCCTCCTGCAATGGCAGATTTTAAACCTGAAGCTTAGTGTCACCCTTATCTTCAGTAACTCACAACGCCATGGCTCAGGGTGGTGCTGCCACCTGGGTCAGAGGTAAGTGAGCTCAAGGCCCACTCCAAAGACTTGTGAATGCATAATCTAGGCTGACAACTCAGCGCAATTCTGAGGGAGTGCTGTCTTGTTGGAGATGCCACTGTTTCGGTACAATGTCAAACTGGGTCTTCATTTGCTCTCTCAAGTTGTAATTGTATGAGACGGAAGAGAGTCCTGGCCAATATTTAACCATCAATGGCTATCACTTTGATCATTATAATACTGCTGCCTGGGATCTTGCTGTGCAGATGTTGGCAGCCCTGTTTTTGACATCACCATAGTACACAATACACTTGAAAACTGTTTAATTGGCTGTATCACGTTTTGGGACATGCTGAGTTCGTGAAAGCTGCTGTATCAATTGCAAGTCTTTCTTCCTTTAATTATTTTGTCCTTCTTGCTCTGCTAAGCTTGATGATGTGTTTCTTCTTAGAGCCCATCTGCCTGTGCCTTTGCAGGCAGCCACAAGAACCATAGCCCTGCATTCATAAAGACTGGTCTGACTGACTCCTCTCACTCTCTGTAACTGTGTTATCATGTTATCTATTAATGACTGTCTTACTGTACTAAACTATACTCCCCCTGGACTGTCCGCAGAGAGCTGCGTTCTTAACCAAACCGTGCTTTGCAAACTTAGTGTACAACATTACCTATGATTCTGATGGACAACATTTACTAAGTAATTTTGACTGTGCGAAGAACTACAGCGGAGATCAATTTAAGATAATCAGTTGTGTCCGCAGTGTCTGCTGCAAGTTTCATTTATTTACACAAAGGGGAGCCATTCTTTGCAAGCCGCAGGATATCACCTTTCTCATTGAATAAAACATTACAGATACAGACAAAGCCAATCCCTGCTGTGTCTCTATGGCGATGCTCTGCCCAATCAGATTGAACCTGCCCTGTTTGTTGATGGTTACCTGCTCCTGCTGAATCTCTGCCATAATCCAATTATCAGCAACTTCTTCACATGTTCAATTATTTTTTTCCACCTAAAGTTTTATTATACTTGTAGTTCAATTCTGCTAAGTGCCAGACTGAAAACTTTGCCTTCATATTTCTTTTTAGCAGTTTTTTTATTGGTAGACGTCAAAGGTGTTTAGTTATTGAACGACTGTATTAAAATATTTCTTGGTAACTGTTTCATAAATAAATTATTAAAGGGTGTAATTAGGGTAAGCAGGAAGCTTAGTGAGCCAATTAAAGTTTAAGCAAGAAAAGTGAACAATGAGGCATGTCAAAGTACAAAGTAAGTACTGACCTACATCTTATTTATACATTGATTATACAGCCAGAGCTCTACACCATAATGCACAGAGGCTACATGCACTGAGAAACTAGTATTAGCAATAACTCATTGAATACCATTGGGTCACCTCAGTCACAAAGCATTCTGGCACAACAGATGTATCACTCATGACCTTTGATCACTTTGTGAAGGGCTGCCATGACACTTCTGGCATGGTGGGCAATCATCTGCTGTGCGGCAGAAAATGAGAGACACCACGCAGACTGATTTTGCTTCTGCCTCGAACACTACCTTCCCCTTTTGACCCTTGTTCCCCACAATATTGTGTAACTTGAGGTAGTTCTAGGCTTTTGCACTTGGCAATATGGCTGGTCAGTGTGGAAAGTAATTCAGTCACTGGCTCCCTGTATTTCTGTGTAGACGGAGCTGCTGAGCCTTGCTGGTTAAAGAGCTGTATCTTTTATTCATATTGCAATTGGTAATTCATTTCTAGTGGGACAGCTGGGGGAATAGTGGCCCAATTCATTGCATTTCCATTCTGCAAGAGTCCTAGTCATTACCCCATCGATTATTGATAAGGGACCAATTTCTTGAGTCCTCTCCATCTTCAGCTACTCCAAAGTTACAAGTATCATTTAATGGTTAATTAATGGACCTGGTGTTAGTGATTTTCTTGTACTAAATCGGGAGGAGTCCTGTGAATGATTCAAGGAGTTTAAATAAATGTCGATTGGTAGAAGTCTACCACATTTTCTTGTTTTACAGAGGACAGTAATGGTCATGCAGGACTGAATGAGGAGATCTCACCTCATTCCCTGATGGGACCGCGAGAAGATGGGAAGCAAAGGGACAGCCGTACAAAGGATCATTCGGTGGAAACGGTTAGGATGCAGTCACTTAGCAGGTACACTGACATCTACAGCTTTAGTATTAAATTTTCCCTTCTTATCATTACCCTTCTTAGTACCTTTCATACCCCTTTGCTCCTGTTGACCGGGATTTAGTATTGGAGACGTAGTTTGATCTTCTGATACTCTCCATGCACTTCATGAATTTCTACCCCGACCAGTTCTGCTCGACTCCCACCTGAGTCTCAACTCCCGAGCTCCCGAACAACATTCTAGACTTAATCAGAGTTAGAGCTGGTCAGATCTCGTGGTGTCTCTAAAGCTGCTGAAAGGGTTAATGCTCAAGGTGATATCATGTGGACTTGGAGAGGAGGATAGCTCAGCATCTCCAATGAGTAACCGTTATCCATCTTTGTCTTCTTAAATGTCTCTGTAACAATGTTTATCCTATTAATGCAACTTGTACATTGTTGCCAAGATGTAATGAATAACATCTTATTTAAGAGCCTATTCTTGTTAAGACCACCAAGTGGTTGTTCTCTACTGCACCAGACTGAACAGGCCTTGATGAACCCCACAAAGAGAAACGAAAGTTTCAGCACATTTCCAGAGAACCCATTCAACAGCGATGAGGATTAACTCCTCCAAAAAACTCCTCATGACTGTGCAGGCACCAAAGATATTGAGGCAGAGAAAAATGGGTGGCACCCAGCAGTGTCCCAGTTGGTGCCTGATGAAATACAGAACAAATGGCATCCTGGAAAGCTAATGAATGAGATGCAGGGAAAAAAATAGTTGGAAAATTATAGGATGATCCCAGAAAATATAGTACAGATTTAAGTAGCCAATTTTAATGTGTCAGGTGACAGTTTATCTGTTCCTTTTTTAGAAAAAATTCTTCACTCCTGCAACTGTGACTTTGTTTTAAGCTATTGTTTGGCCCCATTGACCCCTGCAATGCCATGGTGTTTTGATGAGATCCAGCTTCACACTTGAGTGTAATTAATTTGTGTTAATTGAGATTGTATTGTCCATTGGGAAGTGCATGGGAGCTGTGGCTGCTCAAGGAAAATATACTCAGCAATCAGTTTTGGAATGGCCGATTGCTTGTTGGCTGTCCAAACTCTCAAAAGCACTGCTTAACTGTTGTTTGAGGTTGTGCTACTATAGTGGTTATGTTACTCGATGAGTAATTGGGAGCTTAGACAAATGAATTCAAATCCCAGCACAGTTAATGAAATGAATCTGAAATAAAAAGTCATAAAACCTCATCTGATTTGCCTGCCCTCTGAGATCACTGAGCAATTGTCTCAAAATTGATATGTTGAGCCGTCATTCACATGGTCTAAAGTGGTTCAAAAAGCTGACTCAGCAGATCCTTCTCGAGAGCAACTGGGGATGGGCAAGAAATGCCTTGTCAGCATTGTCCACACCTTGGGCATGAAGAAAAGATGTGCTTTTAATGAACTAGCACAGCATTGTGCACATCATTTATCCAATAATCGGAGAACCTTGTAGGTCGATGTCCTAGCGATGAAAAGCAGCCATCACTGATTAGCTTTCTTATTTAGGGATTGTAAAAGTTCAGCATTAATGTTTTAGTATTAACTGTCTAGAAGGACACAATCCTTGAGGACTCATAGATTTGCTCTTTCGTGATAATAGTTTTATTTAAAAAAAATCAGAATGTCATTTGCAACAGTGACATAAATATAATGTCTGAGCAAACATATCATTTAGTTAAGTGTCTGGCACAAAATTTGTTGTGCTACCGGGGATGGGATGTTTGTATTACTGAGCTTATGACAGACAAAGAAAACCGACCTTGGGTGACTAGCTTACTTTGACTTCAGTCAAAAGTTGCCCGTAACAGAAGAATCATGTTTTCAGTTAACATGAACAATCATGCTAGCTGAAAGTTTTAGTTTGTGAAGTGTCCGAGCTGTGAGAGTTTGTGTATAAGTTTTCAAGCTGTCAGAACAGGAAATAAGTCCTAAAACTATTTCAGAAGTCCCAGGAAGAGTCAGTTAGGTAAGAAATTGAAGAGTTGAGATAGGAGTGATATATCTCTAGGATTGAGTATCCGTAGAGGGATACCGTTTGGAAACAGGTTGTAACTTTGTTTTGCTGTTTATTTTACGATCTTTGTAAATGGTCTGAAATACATCTATATTTAGTACTATTAGTTCTTTTGTATAATAAACTTACATTCTTTTGTTAAAGAACATTTGCAGCCCGTGCGAATATGTTTAAGTGACTAATCCCTACAGTAAGCAAAGGAAAACAGATACATAGACTTTCAAACTATCAAGCCAAGCTTCACTCTGACATGGTTGCATGATCTGATCTGGCTTGCGTTAAATTCTGCAGGGATGATAACACGGAACACCTTCCAGTAAATCTAGTTGTACTTCACGGCTTGAACACATAATCAAGACTGACACTCCAACATAGTATAGAGCCACTGTCACATTGTGGTTTATCCTTCAAGTAAGATATTAAACTGAGGTCCCTGTGGCTGACACTTTGGGTAGATGTAACAGTTCTCATGGCAGTATTTTGAAGAGGAGCTTGAAGTTATTTAAAGTGTCTTGGACAACATCTATCCCACACTCAGCACTACCAAGAATTATTTGGTCTTTGTCACCTTTCCTGAAAGATTGCTGAGCAGGAATTAGTGACTGCATTTCCTAGTTACTACACTGATGAAAATTCAAACTACAATGATTTCATTCATTGAAAAATATTTGAGATGCACAGTGATCTCTTCAAAGTATTATCATTGCCAAAGTTAATCAAATTAAACATCAGAGATAGTGGGAACTGCAGATGCTGGAGAATCCAAGATAATAAAGTGTGAAGCTGGATGAACACAGCAGGCCAAGCAGCATCTCAGGTGCACAAAAGCTGACATTTCGGGCCTAGACCCTTCATCCTAAGGGCCTAGGCCCGAAACGTCAGCTTTTGTGCTCCTGAGATGCTGCTTGGCCTGCTGTGTTCATCCAGCTTCACATTTTATTATCTCAAATTAAGCATCATTTTTTTTATTTCTTTCTTTATACACAGGATGAGGGCACTGCTGGGCAGGCAGCATTTATTGCCCATCCCCAATTGACCAGAGGGCAGACAAGAGTCAACCACATTGCCGTGGGTCTGGAGTCACATGTAGGCCAGACCAGGTAAGGATGGCAGCTTCCTTCCCTAAAGGACATAAGTGAACCAGATGGATTTTCCAACAATCAACAATGGATTCACGGTCATCATTAGATTCCTAATTCTGGATATTTTATTGAATTCAAATTCCACCATCTGCTGTTAGAGGGGGCGGGGCGGGGGTTGGAATTCGAATCCAGGTCCCCAGAATGTCATGCGGGTCTCTGGATTAACAGTCCAGTGGTAATACCACTAGGCCGTTGCCTCCCCACCATTTACACCTTCAATTGTCAACCCTCGCCTTCAGCACTCCATTCAGCAACTCTCATGGCAACGAAGGTTGTGCTGAGTTGGTTGGATGGCTGATAAGCAGTGCAAAGTGATACTAGCAGTACGCGTTCAATTCACCTCTCCATGAGGTTACCATGGAGGACTACCCTTCACAACTTCTCCTTCACCTGAGTCGTGGTGATCCTCAGGTTAAACCACCATCAGTCATCACTCCCTAATGAGGGAATAGCTGTACCATCTGGTAAGACTATGGCAACTTTATGTTTATCTTTTAAACCCCAGGATGTTAATGAGTGAGGGATTCAATGATTGCAATGACATTGAATGTCAAGGGGCAACGGTTAGATTTTCTCTTGTGTGAAATTGTCATCTAGCACTTGTGTGGTGTCAAGTTTACTTACCTAGTTTCAGCCCAAGCCTGGATAATATCCAGGTCATGCTGCATGTGAACATAAGCTGCTTCAGCGTCCAAGGAAAGGAGCTGAGCATTGTGCAATGGGCACGAGGTTGAGCAATGGCAGTGTCACTGGGCTGGAGACATGGGCTTAAATCCCACCATGGCAGATGGTGAAATCTGAAAGCATTAAATATCTGGCCTAATTGCAACTGTATGAATTGCTGAAAAAACCTATCTGGTTCACAAATGTCCTTCAGAGAAAGAAATCTGCCATCCTTACCTGCTCTGACCTACATATGACTCCAGACCCACAGCAACACTTAACTGACTCCTGAAATGGCTCTAGCCAGTCATTCAGATCAAGGGAGCAGTTAGGGATGATCAGCAAATGCTGGTCCAGCCAGCAATGCACACATCCCATGAATGAATGTCACACAGCAAGCGCTAACAACTTCCCACTTATTCTCAGTGCAAAATCTCCTCATCTGCCTATTTCAAGTCTGCTAAAACACAATGAGGTTTTGTTTCAGTGAGTATGGGACCACAACATTGGGGAACACAGATGAACTGGAAGAAGGTGTTACTGCAAAATTAGCCGAGGGTGACCTTGATGACTTGAATGAAATATTGGATATCGACAATGATTGAGACAAACTTGGTAAGTCCCAGAATAAGTTTATCTAATCTTTCTTCACCAAACGATTTGCAAACACTTATTGAAAAATGAAAGTGGATGCTGTAAGGTAAAAGTAATATTTACTCTCAATAAAATTGGAGTATATATATTGCAGCAAACTTTTTGCTTTCGAAAAGAGATTGCAATATCTGTGAGACTTTTGTGGTAAAGGCTGTAAATAATTGCTTGATTACATTCGCTGAGTGTTCACAGATTGAGCTGATTTTGAAATCAGTTGACGACTTGGACAGCGATTGAAATGAAACTCAGAACAATAAATATCACCATGTAATGCAGCATATTTGTCCTCACCAGTCATTTCTGTCACCGGGCTCGAAATTTACAATGGGTTATAAGTGAGTTATTGCACATCAAGTTTTGATCACACAAAAATTAACATTGGGAATTTTGGTGGGGTGGGGTTCAGATGAGGTACTGTCTGCTTGCCCAGGTGGGTTGTAAAAGATCACGTAGCACGTAGTGTCCTGGCTAAGATTTCCCCTTTGTTACCTAAACAAAATGATCTGCTCATTATTCAGTTGCTATGAGCATGTCGGCTGTTGCACATTTGGAAAGTTATTTATTTGAAAAGTGCCTTTGCATGTCTTGAGGTTACAAAAAGGCGCATTAAAATACAAACTTTGAGTCTTGAGCACATGAGTAAGAAAGGTCACTTTTTGCTGTCCCACCCTTGAAAAAGCAAAAAGGTCACTCCTGACTGCACCAGTTGGAGTCCTGTTGAGTTCCTCATACCAGCCACGCTCTAGTCTCTATGACTGGTATTGTTAACTTACACTGAATTAGAGTCACATGAAAACAGGAACTGCTAGATGCGACTGACCGAAGCCACCTAACTCATTTTCTATCATTTTGTAGTCACATGATACAATAGTAATGGTAATGGTAATAAAATGTGAGGCTGGATGAACACAGCAGGCCAAGCAGCATCTCAGGAGCACAAAAGCTGACGTTTCGGGCCTAGACCCTTCATCAGAGAGGGGGATGGGGGGAGGGGACTGGAATAAATAGGGAGAGAGGGGGAGGCGGACCGAAGATGGAGAGTAAAGAAGATAGGTGGAGAGAGTGTAGGTGGGGAGGTAGGGAGGGGATAGGTCAGTCCAGGGAAGACGGACAGGTCAAGGAGGTGGGATGAGGTTAGTAGGTAGTGGGGGGTGCGGCTAGGGGTGGGAGGAAGGGATGGGTGAGAGGAAGAGCCGGTTAGGGAGGCAGTGACAGGTTGGACTGGTTTTGGGATGCAGTGGGTGGGGGGGAAGAGCTGGGCTGGTTGTGTGGTGCAGTGGGGGGAGGGGACGAACTGGGCTGGTTGAGGGATGCAGTAGGGGAAGGGGAGATTTTGAAACTGGTGAAGTCCACATTGATACCATATGGCTGCAGGGTTCCCAGGCGGAATATGAGTTGCTGTTCCTGCAACCTTCGGGTGGCATCATTGTGGCAGTGCAGGAGGCCCATGATGGACATGTCATCAAGAGAATGGGAGGGGGAGTGGAAATGGTTTGCGACTGGGAGGTGCAGTTGTTTTTTGCGAACTGAGTGGAGGTGTTCTGCAGAGCGGTCCCCAAGCCTCCGCTTGGTTTCCCCAATGTAGAGGAAGCCGCACCGGGTACAGTGGATGCAGTATACCACATTGGCAGATGTGCAGGTGAACCTCTGCTTGATGTGGAATGTAATGGTATACAATAGTAATGGAGTTGTTGACAATCATAGGAGAAACAATTATTCTCCAACAGGCATAAAAATGGATTGGGGGGGCGGGGTGGAAAAGAACAGCAGTGATGAGGTTAGGTCCATGCGTGTTTCAAGACCAATGTTATGCTCCCTCTACACATCCACCTCCCACCAGGATGGTCTGTGGCCTCTAGGCTTCTTCCTGGAGCAAAGGCCTGAACTGTTCCCATCCACCACCACTCTGCTCTGCTTGGTTAAGCTCATCCTCACCCTCAACAACTTCTCTTTTAACTCGTCTTATTTACTTCAGCTCAGAGGGGTGACCATGGGTACCAGCATGACCCCCAGTTATGCCTGTCTCTTCCTGGGGTACGTGGAACATTCTTTGTTCCAGTCCTATTCCAGCCCCCATCCACAACTCTTCCTCCAACACATATATGGTATCGTCAGTTCTGCTTCCCTCTGTCGGCCAGAATTGGAAAAGTTAATTGGTTTTGCTTCCGGTTTTCACCATGCCCTCAGTTTCAGCTGGTCTATCTCCGACTCCTCCTTTCCATTTCCGGGGATAGATTGGCCACTAATATCGGGGGCGTGTGGAATCTTTCTGATGCTCTTCCTGTAGGCATTGCCTGACCCAGTTCTTTGGATATCCATTATCCTTGAACACTTGAAGAGGTATTCCTCCTCCCCTTGGCGTAGTTCCATGTTGCTGCAGTGTGTTGTTGCCCTTCTAAATAGCGTTTGCCTGCAGCTTCGTTCATGTGCAAACACTATTTAAAAGGGCAACAACACACTGCAGCAACATGGAACTATCCCAAGAGGAGGAGGAATACCCCTTCCAAGTGTTCAAGGATAATGGATATCCAAAGAACTGGGTCAGGAGATGCCTATAGGAACAGCAAAGATTCTACATGCCCCGCAACACTCATCACACTACCCTACATCAGGAACATGTCAGGACTCACCATAAGACTTCTACAACCACTGGGCATCAGAGTAGCACACAAACCCACATCAACCCTACAGCAAGTGCTCACCTGAACTAAAGACCCACTCTCCACCATGGACAGATCCCCTGCAGAGACTGCAAGAAACACTACATCGGACAAACAGGAAGGAAACTAACAACAAGCATACATGAACACCAACTGGCTACAAAAAGACACGACCAATACTCACTCATCTCAATCCACATGGACAAGAAGAAACATGATTTCAAGACAATACCAAGATCCTGGGACATACTAGGCAGCGACAAGCACGAGAATTCCTAGAAGCATGGCACTCGTTGAAGCATGCTATTAATAAACACATTGAACTCGATCCCATATACATTCCACTACACAAGAAACCTGGAAGTGAGGCAATCCATCGCAACAGACCCCGGAGTTTAAAACCAGGTGGGAAAATACACGGAGGCTTCATCAGAGGCTGCACTGAGGGTGTTACCCAGCACGGTAATGAAATGTCTGCAGAGCAACAAACCAGCTCGGTGAGCCAACCAACCTCAACATCTGACCCTTTCTCGAAAACATTCAATACTTTGCCTTCAAGCACTTTCTGCAGCAGAAAATTCCACAGGCTCACCACTCTCTTGGTCAATAAATTTCTCCACATCTCAGTCCTAAATGGTCTACTCTGTATCCTTAGTCTGTGACCCCCCCAGTTCTAGACTCCCTGGTCATCGGAACATCCTTCCTGTGTTAACCCTGCTTGGTCCTGTTTGATTTTTATAGATTTCTATGAGATGCCTCCTTATTTTTGTAACCTCAAGTGAATATAGTCCTAACTGACCCACTGTCTCTTCATATGTCAGGCTTACCAACTCAAGAATCAGTCTGGCAAAGCTTCATTCCACTCCCTCCATAGCCAGAGCATCTTTCCTCAGATAAAGAGACCAAAACTGCACACATTTCTCCAGGTGTGTTCTCATCAAGGCTCTGCACAACTGCAGCAAAATATCCCTGCTCCAGCAGTTGAATCTTCTTGCCGATGTAGGATCTGCTTCCTTCACTGCCTGCTGCACCCCACAATGCTTACTTTTAGTGACTGATGTACTGAGGTCTCATTGCACCTCCCAAACTACCCTCATTCAGATAGTAATCTACCTTGCTGTTTTTTTCCATTTTTAAATCCACGTTATACTTCACCTACCATACATTTGCTCGACCACTCAACTTGTCCAAATCACACTGAAATGCTTGGTCAAAGAAGTAAATTTCAAGAGGAGTCGTAAAAAACAGGTAGAGACAGAGAATTCAGAGTTTGAGGCTTAGGCAACTGAAGGTATGGCTGAAGTGATGGAATGATTAAAACAGGGTTTGCTTAAGAGACCTGAATTGAAGAAAGTATGCTGAGAGCTGAAGGAAACAACCGTGATAGTGAGAGTGCTTAGTTCCACAGGGCTGTGTTGTAAATATCAAGTATACTTTAACATCACTTAAATGTCAGTAATAGATTTTTGTGCTATTGTTACTTCCTTAGGATCCAATCACATGAATTATTTCAAGGCATTGGGAGACTTTCTGCACAGATCCTTCTCATCACAAGATTTCAGAGTATTTTGTAAGCCGTTCCAAGAACATAAAATAAAAACAATACAAGCCAGTATCCAGGAAGAAAACAAAAGAAGCTTACTACTCAGTGCCAGCTGAAAAGTATGAAGAACACACCCTTCCTGGCCAATGCTAATTTTTTTTTGAGGACTTAATTTTCTGCAGCTTGTGGAACAAGGAGTATTTTCCCCCCCCTCAAGAACAAGTTTGACAAATATCTTGATGCATTACATAACAAGAAGAGAAAATGCTGGGAATATTCAACAGGTCAGACAACATCTGCGAAGAGAGAGAAAGAGTTAAGTCTTCAGATCAATGATCCACTCTCTGAATAGAACATCCTCATTTTCCTACTGGATACATACAATGTGTAGCAGACTATTGAATTATCCAGACCAGGCTAGTTTTGGGATTGATCCCTGGTCTGTTCTGAGTTACTGGATCACAACAGCGTGTAAGCAACAGCCAGCACTCATTACTCATTCTCCAGTATTATGTATGAACAATGGTGACTTGAGTCAAGAAATGGAGGACCAAACTCAAAAAGTCATATTTCCTAACATTTGAGGGTAGTGAAAAAGGGAACTATCGTTTGCAATTCACTGAAATGTTGAAGCCTAGTTAAGTATTTTATTAAGAGTTTACAAATCACAAACTCAAGCTGTGGGGGAAAATGTGATCAAACTCACTCCAAATGCTGGCAGATGATATTAAAATTACAACTGCCTGATTTCTATGAGCTATATATTTTTAACACAAGTCTAGTAGGGCAACTATAATGAAACATGTTAGTATGTGCTCCAGGATTTATCAATCAACTCGATGAATATTACACACTGATTAGAAAATACATGGCGTAGTGTCATGTTCCAATATCTGAGCCTGGAGGCCCGGACTCAAATCCCACCTGCTCCAGAGATGTGGAGTGTCATTGGGTCATAGAGATGTACAGCACAGAAAGAGGCCATTTGGTTCAACTCATCCATGCTGATAGAATATTCAAAATTAATCCAGTCCCCTTTACCAGCATTCTGACATTTCCCTTGAAACCCTTCCTCTTCATATACCCATCCAGCTGCCTTTTAAATGTTGTAGTTGTACCCACCTTCACCACTTAATCTGGCAGCTCTTACCGTACACATACCACCCTGTGAAAAAGGTGCCCCTTAAGTCCCTATTAAATAGTTCCCCTCTCACCTTAAAGCTGTGCTGTCTGATTTTTGGGCTCCCTTACCCTGGGGAAAAGACCTGACCACGCACCGTATCCATGACCCCTCACAATTTTATAAGCCTCTATAAAGATTACCGCTCAGCCTCCGACATTCCAGGGAAAACAGCTCCAGCCTATTCAGCCTCTCCCTGTAGCTCAAACACTAATCCTGCCAACACACATCCTTGTAAATCTTTTCTGAACCCTTTCAAGTTTCATAGCATCTTCCCTAATGCAGGGAGACCAGAACTGAATGCAGTATTCGAAAAGTGGCCTAGCCAATGTCCTGTATAGCCACAACATGACCTCTCACCTCCTATATTCATGCACTGACCAATAATGGCAAGTTTACTAAATACCCTCTTCATTATCTCTACCTGTGACTCTGCTGTCAAGGCAATATAAACCTGTACCCCAAGATCTTTTTGTTTGGCAATACTCCCAAGGACCTTACCATTAAGTGTATATGTCCTGCCCTGATGTGCCCAACCAAAATGCAGCACCTCACATTTACCTAAATTAAGTTCCATCTGCCACTTCTTGACCCAACTACCCATCCGATCAAGATCCCATTATACTCGGAGGTAACCCTCAACACCACCAACTTTGGTGTCACCTGCAAACTTACTAATCATTCCTTCAAATATTCACATCCAAATCATTTATTTGAATGGCAAAAAGTAGCAGACCTAAGCACTGATCCTTGTGGCATAATGCTGGTTACAGGCCTGCAGTCTGAAAAGTAACCTTCCACCACCACCCTTTGTCTTCCACCTTCGAGACAGTTCTGTATCCAAATGGCTAGTTCTCCCTGTATTCCATGTGATCTAACCTTGGAAACCAGTCTACCATGCAGAACCTTGCTATGCCCCTTACTGCTGTCCATATAGACAGTTCTGTCTTCAATCCTCTTTGTCACTTCAAAAATTTCAATCAAGTTAGTGAGACGCGATTTCCCACGCACGAAGCTATGTTGACTATTCCTAATCAGTCCTTTACTTTTCAAGGACATGTAAATCCTTTCCCTCAGAATCAGTAACATGGTTAAAAATACCTGTAAAATACAAAGGCTGCCCTGTCACCATTGTTTCAAACCTGGGATTTGCTAATGCCCTGTCCCCTAATTCTTCAGAATCTCTCGGTCTGTGGAAAACAGGTTTCCCCTAAACTTGGGGTCGGTACCACAAGGGGATTGTGAGCTGAAACTTTCAGG